>NW_005871446.1:115762-122046 GCF_000147115.1 Myotis lucifugus | reverse complement strand
CATGATCCAAAGCCAATTAAGTACTTAAAGGCAACAGTAGTCACTTCAATGTTACTAGGCCTTTGGATTAAATGTCATTTAATCAAGGACATGTCCATTTTCAAGGGAGAAATTCTGTCATCACCTGTGTCGCCTCACTTAATTTTTAACCCAAACTTATGAGGTTGTTGGTATTCACCACATTTATGGTGAATAAAACCAAGGTTTGGAGAAGATAGCGCATTAGCCCCAAATTTATGCCTGTGAGAGATGATTTTGGATTTATCTGCATTTGGGTAGTAAAACCTTGAAATCAAGAAGTAAAAAAAAAAAAGTTTCAATTATTGTGTCATTTTTCAATTACCTATTTTAATGCAGACAAGGCATTAACACACAATGGTTTTAAAATAGAAGCTTTGAGATAGTCTGTAATTTTAGTTAACGAAATTTACTATTTTAGGCAAAACAGTTATCAATGTTCTCTTCCAGTCCAATTAAAGAAACGGACTAGAAGATAAAGCATAAATGATCTTCCTTGCTTCTCCTATCCAAAAGGAAAAGCAAAAGTCTAAAACGGAAGTGCTGACCTAAAAATAAAATCCAAACCTGTAGAGAATTTTTATAAGATTTATCTGAGCCAGCTGACAACATGTGCTTGGGAGCGAGCTCTCACATGCTCCAGAAAATGACAGTTGTGCGGCTTCTTCTATGCATCTGAAATTTAAAATGGAATGTAGGGGAGATTACATGAAGGTGGGAGAAACCAAGACGGGAATGTGAGTACAGGATAGTTAACAAGATCATATACTCTCTTGAGGTTGGTTAGAGCTTATGGCAAAAATGTGTTCATCTAGATGCACAGGAACAATGGACAGAGCTTGCTTAAGTCAAAGATAAATCGTTTAATAAAAAGTTAGATACCTGGCATGTGACTACCCACCCTGACCTGCCCACTTAGGAATTTATGATCAGATCACCCTGTAAAGGGGTTACATTACATAGGACCCCTGATTCATAAACAGAAAGTTCAGCCAAGTCTTAATTTTTCCCCATTTCATCAGCTGGGCAGAGCCATCAAACTATCCATGCTGGGGTGGCGATTCTCCATTGTGCTTATCAAAAATTTCTGTGCCTGTGGGGTGCAGTGCCTCTATATCAGAGTGCTTGACAGGAGTAATGCAACATTTACCATGTGATTTCACCATGTGGCACTCTTGGAAATCACCAGGGGAAACGTTTGACTAACACGTACATTTGCCACATGCTTGTTTTTACTACTTCTCCACAAATTGTTTCCTTTTCTCTTGAATTTCCCTGGAGATCTATCTTGGGAGAGGGGCAGACAATTGCTAGTCAACCGGCTGGACTACAGCAATGTTATGAGGCATCATAGAGTGTCTAATGACTTCAACATAGTCCCCTCTTTATTTTTCAAACTGAGATATGATTCTCATATGAGAAAGTTCGCCATATAAACAGATACAATCCACTGGTTTTGTTATATTCACAGAAAGTGGAGTGATGGTTGCCAGAGGCTGGTGGGAGGGAGAAATGGAGAATCGTATTGATTGGGTGCCTATTTTCAGATTGACACGATGAGAAGAATTCTAGCGCTCAATGGCGGTGATGGTGCACAAAATGCGAGGGTCCCTAATGCCACTGAACTGTACACTTCAAATGGCCTAAGTGGTAATTTTATGTTACATTTATTTTACCACAATTTTAAAAGAAAACATGGCCAAGAGGTAAAATGCAACAGCAGAGTGGGAAAAAGTATTTGCAAATCATGTATCTCATAAATGCACAATATCCAGAATATATAAAGAACCCTTACAACTCAGCAATAAAAGAACAAATAACCCAATTTTTAATTGGGAAGATGATTTGAATATCAATTTCCCCAAAGGATACATGCACAAATGCTTAAGCACTTGTGAAGATATTCAACATCATCATTCATCAGGGAAATGCAAATCCAATCCAAATGAGATACCACTTCTACCTAGTAGCAGGGACACAACTTAAAAATGGACAGCAGGATGGGTGAGAGAGGATGCGCAGGAACCAGGACCCGCATAGCGCGCTGAGGGGGATGTGAAATAGAGGAGCCACTGTGGGAAGTGGTCTGGCATTTCCTCAAACCCAAAGGGGATGCCATTCTTTGGAGCAGCACCTGCCACAAGCTGCCTGTGAGGCAATTACCTGAGGGCAGGTGTTCCTGCAGATACAGGTTTCACTATCTTATTGATAGGTGACCCCAGGGAAGCTGTAAAGCCATATATCAGAACATGTGCTTACATACTCTGATGGCTGATTGGGTTGAAATGCATGGTGTACTCAAAAAACACAACTCCACTGATTTAGAATACAACATACTTTTTAATCACGTGAGAGATTCAGGTACTGGTGCTTGAGAGAAGAGAGCTTCTATATTCTCAATGATTTTAAAATAAAATTCAAAATGAACTGATTTTTTTAAAAATTGTATGGGGTTGCCAGGATTATTCAATAGAGGTAGGATGATCTTTTCAAGAAATGATGCTTGGAAAATCAAATATCCGCATGCAAAAGAATAAAATTAGACCCTTACCTTAAACCTATGCAAAAAATTAATACAAAATGGATCAAAGACCCAAGCATGAACACTAAAATTATAAACCTTAAAATGAAAACACAAAGGAAGAAAAATCATAATATTAAATGTATTAGTAATTTGGGGGGAAAATATATTAAAAGAATAGGCAACCAAAAATAAATGTTTCATATGATCAAATAAAAATTTTTTAAATGTTCATCTAAGGTCACTATTGACATAATAAAATGGCAAATCAGAGGATTTGAGAAAATTCTTGCAAATCATATCAGATTGGAAACCTGTTACAATGCTGGTAAGAATTTAAAATTCTGCAGCCCATGTGGCAATCATAGAAGAAAATAAGCATACAATGTTCAGACCCAGCAATTCATTCCACTTCTGGGTTTGCACCCAAAGAATTGAAAGGAGGAACGAAACATTTGTGCAGCTATGAGGACAGCAGCATTATTCAAAGTAGCCTCATGTGGGTGTAACCCATAGGACCCTCCGGGGATGACTGGAGAAACTAACATGATACATTTACTCACAGAATATTATGCACTTTTTAAAAATAAAAAATCTGACCTGTGCTAAAATATGGATGAACATTGAGGATATTATGTTAAGTGAAATAGCCAGGTACAAAAGAAAATATTACATGGTTTCACTAATGTGATATACGTAGAGTAGTCAAATCATAGAGACAGAAAAGAAAACATTTATATTTTATTGCCAGGCACTGGGGGAGGGAGGCATGCAGAGTTACTGCTTAAAGGGGACAGAGCTTCAGTTTGGGGAGATGAACAGGCTCTGAATGGATGGTGGAGACAGCTGAGGACAATGTGAATGAGCTTCATGCACTGAACTGTACGCTTAAAAATGGTTGCATCAGTGTTTTTATGTTATGTCTCTATCACCAGAGTAAAAAACAAAGTTATGTGTCTCCTTAAGGTTCTAGAAAGTTTGTCAATCTAATTGTACGTAGAAAATAGTTACTAGTCTTCATGCACTGTGACTCCATCTTTATTTTAAAAAATGGAAATATGCATAGAAAACACTGAATGGGAAAGGGACGTGAGATAAGAATAATATTGTCTCACAGGCATTTTCTACAATGAATACAAACAAACATACAACATTTCTGGGTTGTGTTCCCTAAATATTAACTATAGAAATTAATGTGTAATATAGAAATATACTTTCCTTCATTTAAAACATGTTCACCAAATGTCATTAAAATGCTGCCATTAAATGTAAATCCAAGTAAAATTTCACTGAATAAAAGTCTAAAGTAAGTTTCTTAAATGAAATCTCAAGAACAGCCGGTTGGACACTGAGGAAGACATAATGGCTCAGGACACACAGAGTGGGGGGTAAAAGCCATTTTTGCTCCCCCCCCGCCCCCCATAACTAGACCACATTTCTCTGTAAAGGAGTCCT
Source organism: Myotis lucifugus (assembly GCF_000147115.1). Taxonomy (NCBI): domain Eukaryota; kingdom Metazoa; phylum Chordata; class Mammalia; order Chiroptera; family Vespertilionidae; genus Myotis; species Myotis lucifugus. The sequence goes on along the minus strand of NW_005871446.1, from coordinate 118,052 downwards.
TCCTGGGGACTTGGAGAAAGGCCTGGGAGGGAGGAAGACTCCCTGCCTGGGGGGACAGGACAGGAGCACTAGGAGAGCCCGCCTTCCCTGGAGCCCTCCCAGTGAGTCCCAGTCACCCCAGCACCAGGGCCTGGACCTCCATGTCTGTGCTCTGGGCATGGCCATCCCATCCCCATTCTTCCCAAACCCAGCTGCGCCCTTCCTGACACAGTGAGCGCCTCTGCCTGTGAGCCCTGCCTCCCCACCCGCCCTCCTTTGCTGCAGAATAAACAGGAGCCACCAGGTGGATGGCACTGTTCTCAGCCCTCCTGAGGTTGTAACCAAAACCCCTGGACCTGAAGGGAAAGGCAGGGTTCTGCTGAAATACCACTTGGGGTCCCCTGTGAGCTCTTGTTCCTGAACCCCTTGCCCAGGCCATGAACTGCAGGTAATTCATTGACGTGGGTTCCAGTTCCTCCCTGGAACGCTTCTCAGTGTTTTCCTGGTTCTGCCGACCTAGTCACCCACAGGTGTCACCAAGGCAGGTAGGATCTGCCCAGGGACCAGTTAGGACCACGTGAGCTTTTTTCTTTTTTAATTTAAATTCTTCATTGCTTAAACCATCGGTTCTCAACCTGTGGGTCGTGACCCCTTTGGGGGTCGAACGACCTTTACACAGGGGTCCCCTAAGACCATCGGAAAACACATATATAATTACATATTGTTTTTGTGATTAATCACTATGCTTTAATTATGTTCAATTTGTAACAATGAAAATACATCCTGCATATCAGATATTTACATTACGATTCATAACAGTAGCAAAATTACAGTTATGAAGTAGCAACGAAAATAATTTTATGGTTGGGGGTCACCACAACATGAGGAACTGTATTAAAGGGTTGCGGTATTAGGAAGGTTGAGAACCACTGGCTTAAAGTATCACATATGTCTCCTTCCCCCCCACCCCCCACCCCCCCATTGACCTCTCCCTGGCCATTCCCATCCCCCAGAGTGAGCTTTGTCACTCACCTGGAGTCACAGAATTTGGTGGCCCCGCCCACAAGCTATCCTAGCCAATGAGGCATGGGTAAGAGATGGGGAGGGGCTGGCCAGGCTGCTCAGGATCCTTAAATGGGTGGCCTTGGGGCCACAACCATGCATCAGAGACCCCTGGACCTGCCACTGCTGACTGCGCCTTCTCAGCTGCGTCCACAGCAGGTGAGTGCTTCTGCCAGGCCAGGCTGGACTAGGCCACCCCAGGACCAGCCTGCCCACCCGTGGGGGACAGGATCCTAGGCCCCCGGTGGGAATGATCCTCTCCATTGCTGGGCAGGACACAGCAGCCCGTCCACTGCTGGGCCCGCTGCTGCCTGACTGTGTCAGCATCTGTGGAAGAGGCAGGAGTGTGGGTGGGCAGGGAACGGGGCTGTGTTCCCCCAGGTCCTGCCTGCTTCCCCTGCACCTTGTCCCTGGCCAGTGATCTGAGCTTCAGAAGAGCCTGGCCCTGTCAGGATGCAGAAGCTTGTGTGGGAGGGTGTCTCTGGGCCCCATCATGCCAGGTGAGCACCTCCCTGGTTGGGGAGGAGGGGGAGGATGGATGGCCCAGGCCAGGTGGGGACAGCTGAGCCCTGGCTGTCCTCCTGCCCATCTTCCCCTGGAAGGGCCTTTAGGAAAGATTCCAATTCAAGGAGAGGCGGTTGGAAGGCACATCTCACCCTGCCATACAGTAGTCGGGAAGGAGTGGGAAGTGGCCACCTAACTCCTGGGACCTCTGTCCCTATCTGGGGTCAGGAGCCTCGTTAGGGAGGTTCTCCTAGGTCAGTGGTGGGCAAACATCAGTCAACAGAGCCAAATATCAACAATACTTCTTCAAAATAGACTCGCCCAGGCTGAAAACCGACTTCTGCGCATGGGCCACGAAGTTTCAATCGCACTGTACGTGCGCGCCCACACGTGGTATTTTGTGGAAGAGCCACACTCAAGGGGCCAAAGAGCCGCAAGTGGCTCGCGAGCCGCAGTTTGACGACCAGGGCCCTAGATAATCTCAGCACTATTACTAAATCCCTGGACCAGCCTTTTGCTTGGTTCCTCTTTGGAGCCTCAATATCCTGACCCATAAGCCACCCTCACAACCTTCTCCCAACCTAAATGATCTTTGCACATCACGTTTCAAACCTGGAGTCCTTCTCTGGCTGCTTTTCCTTCAGTGACCGAATCACATACCTCCATCTGGGCTGATTTTCTCCACGCAAATCCTCATCCTTCCTCCACAGTTCTTGTAAAAGTCCTTGGGAGAGTGAATCAATCG
>NW_005871446.1:81725-110704 GCF_000147115.1 Myotis lucifugus | reverse complement strand
GGTCTGGAAGAAGATCCTTGATAAAATGTGACGCAGGATGGATGGCCAGGTTCCCAGCAAGTCGCATCGTGTGCAACAAAGCCCTCAGCCAGTGCTGGGAGGACGTGGGTCACGGGCACAGTGACAGAGAGTCTCCTGATGACAATGTGCGCTCTGGGCCCTGTGAGCCCCCCTGCGGTCAGCACAGGGACACAGCGGGTGTCCTGGGAGGCTCTTGTCCTGTGGTCTCGGCTCCTTTAGTTCAGAGCTGCCTGTCAGGTCCAGCCTGCACCTTCAATGTCAAGGTAACTCATGTGGGACCAGCTTCTCTGAAAGGACTGTGAAGAGGTCAGCACTGCTCTTTCTTGTGTCCCATGGGACTTGGTTTTCCAGAATCTCTGGCTTCCTGTCATCTCAGAGGAGTAGCTTTGCTGCCAGAAGGAACGGAAGGGGGAAATCCTCTAAGTATACCCCTGCTCCTGGGAGATACTGTCAGCCTTCTCTCGGGAGGCTCAACTCCGCTGTCTGTGGGCACTTGCCTGAAAGAAAGTCCCCTCGGGCGCTTGCAAGACTGAACAGTCACAAATGCCAGAGAGATGGAAGAGAAGGCCAGGGGACACCACAGTGTCGTCCCACTGGCAAAGTTGCTGATCCTTGGGGGGACAAAAACAAAACCCAGATAGAAGCAAGAAAGGGGCAGAAGGCAGGCGTGCGGTGGACATAGCGCTGACCTGTGTTCCAGGTGCTGCACATGTATCGTCTCATTGGATTCTCACCACTGTGCCAGGTTGTGTCCTAAACCCATTTCGGAGAAAGTATCTGAGGCTCAGAGACCTGAGTGTGTCTGCCTAAGGCGGAGACCCAAGCCAGCAGCTGCAGTGTTATGTGTGTGGGAGGATGGGAAGCAGAACAATGGAATTAGCTGCCAACACTGAAAAGTTAAGAGCCCTAGCTGGTTTGGCTCAGTGGGTAGAGCGTTGGCCTGCGGATTGAAGGGTCCTGAGTTCAATTCAGGTCAAGGGCACATGCCCAGGGTTGCAGGCTCGATCCCCAGTAGAAGGTGTGCAGGATGCAGCCAATCAATGATTCTCTCTCATCATTGATGTTTCTATCTCTTTCTCCCTCTCCCTTCCTCTCTGAAATCAATAAAAATATATTTTCTAACAAAGAGAAGAAAAATTATGAAATTTCACTCTAGACAGTTTGGCTCAGTGGATAGAGCATTGGCCTGCAGACCAAAGGGTCCCGGGTTCGATTACAGTCAAGGGCATGTACCTCAGTTGCAGGCTCTTCCCCGGCCCAGGCCCTGGTCAGGGCCAGTGCAGGAGGCAACCAATCAATATTTCTCTCACATCGATATTTCTCTCTGTCTTTCCCTCTCCTACTCTCTCTAAAATCAATGGAAACATATCCTTGGGTGAGGATAGAAAAGAAAAGAAAAGAAAAGAAAAGAAAAGAAAAGAAAAGAAAAGAAAAGAAAAGAAGAGAAAAAAGAAATATTAGAGATTTCACCATAGTTGGGCTGTTTGGCTTCTGATGAAAAATTGGAAGTTCTGGCCACATTGGCTTCACAATCTTGCCTGATGCCAGTCAGTGGGGAGGAGGGTGGCCCCTAACGCCAACAGGCCAATAGACCAGGAGAGAGAGCTCAGAAGCAGGCTCCCCACCCCATGTGTGAAATTCTGCCTGTGACAGAAATCACATTGCATTGGAGAGTGTGACCTCTGGGACAAGGTCAGTGCCAGGGGTGGAATTCAGTCCCATCCAAAGCCAGGTGGGCTCTCCAAGGGCCTCGGTGGGATTGAAGAGACGTGTAACCCATGGACACCATGTTGCTTGCTGCCCAGGTGGCTGGTCTGCTCCAAGGGGTGGTGAAGTTTCCATCCAAACAGTCCCTGGAAGAGGCAAGACTGATTGATCTGCAGTGGAACCTAGACCTACCTGAGGCCAGGGAGGAGCCAGGAGCTCTGCCCGCAGGTGCTGGAGCAGGCCCTCCTTCTGCGGGGAGCGGGGGCAGGGGTGGGGGGGCAAGCAGGCCTGGACTGAGGGAGCGCAGGCAGGAGGCAGAAGCATGTGGGGCCTGGAGCCTCAGTCCTAGACCAGGCAGCTCACCTGTCACTTCCTGTCCCCCCCAAAACAGCACTAAGGGAGTAGAGGGAAAAGCAGAGCATGGCCCCAATAGTATTCACCATGAGGGCCCCCCGGGGAGAAAGGCATGCATGAGGGGCCTCCTATGTCTGTAGTCTGAAATCTATGGAAGGGGGCAGGGGGGGGGGGCGAGCTAGAGGGGGGTCAATGGGAGGAAAAAGGGACATATGTCATACTTTCAACAATAAAGATTTTTTTTTAAAAAAGAAAATGCATTATGGCCAGCATGAGAGCCGCTTGTATCTGCTTGCCCTCTCCCACCCAAAGAATTTGATCTTTTCCTTTTCTTTTTTTTTTTAATTGTTATATCTTTCTTTACTCCATTGTGTGATTCAGTGTTTTATTTATTAGTTATCATTATTAGGGTTTTGGAGGGGTTTCTTTTTTCTTTTCTTATCCTTTGTTTTTCTATGGCATGATTCATTTCAAGTAATAAATAAAAGTCATTGTTTATATTTTTATTGTTTATACTAATAAAACTTATTTATATTAAATAAAAGTGATTGTTCCTATCAATGTGGCATTGCTGAGCATGAAGTACATTCCTGATGCTGTGCAACCAGCACCACTATCTGGTTACAGAATGTTCCCTCCCCTCAAATGGAGACCCTCACCTGCACCAGAAGTGCCCACTCCCCTCTCCTCCCCCCCAGCAGCCCCAGATCTGCTTTCCGTCTCTGCTCCTTTACTGATTCTGTGCGTTTCCTATAAATGGAATCTTACTGTAGCGCCTTTTTGTCTGCTCACATACTTTGGTTTGTTTTCATCTGAAATAGCATTTTTGTTACTGGGAAGAGAAATCCCAGATGGATTAGAGATCAGATGGAAAAAAAGGGGGGGAGCCCTTTTAGGAAGTGTGAGCATCATCTGGGGCAGAGAGCACTGTGCTGAGTGTGACCCCAGGGCCAGAATCCAGTGAGCAATGGCCGGCTCTTCCTGTGCCCTAAAGGAAAAATGAGAAAAATGCAGAAACCTGGAAAGACAAACCACAAGCTGGAAAGCGTTCCTCACAGCCCAAGGCCAGAGAGCGGTGTCACATCCCTGTGGGGCAGAAAACTCTTCAGGTCGGTGTTTTCTAAGGGGCCAGAGGACAGACACATGCACCTCCAATGAGAGGCTGTGTACAAGGCAGTACATGTCAGAGATGCCCCCCCATGGGACACCCACACTGTCACCACTGGGGGAGGGCACTGTCTCCATCAGGTTGGCAGGCTTCTGGTCTGAGCCGACCAGCCTGGGGCAAGGCCCCGCAGATGCCCTGGGGAGAGGGGAAAGGCCCCTCCTCTGGGAGAACAGTGGGCAGGACCCATCAAGGTCCCACAGGTGCACCCCTTCACCTGGCAGGGCTCCCCCTAGGAGGTCGCCCCACACAAGTTCTTGCACAAATACTTCAAAGACGTCTTTCTGAGACCACCCATCAGAGCACTGGTGAAACAGCTGGAATTTAAAACCCACACATTAACGTGCATGGAGAGGCAATGGGAGCCACCATTCCTGGCCCACGTGGGCGAGGGAAGCTGAGCTGCTGCTAAAGTGGGTGCAGAGGTCTCTGCTGCCAGACAAAGACCTCAGGGGTCCTCTCACGTGACACGTGGACCAGCCTTCGGCATCCAGCATCCCACCTGTTAGACCACAGGCATGTGATTGCAACGGGCAGACGTGCATTTGTGAAAATGAGTCTGCCTGTCACAGAAAGAGACAGACCAGAGAGGCGGAGCCTGAGGCATACCCACCAGGCCACACGTGATGGTCACCTCTGGGGTGGGACTTGCAGATCTCTGATCTTCTCCTTGAGGTGATGTCTAAATGTTCATAATGCATCTGTGACTTTAATAGTTCTACAAATATTGAAGTCATTAGTTCAGTATTAAACATTCATCCCTCATCTATAGTATAAGTGCATTGCTGCAGATCTGAGCCTGCCACCTGGCCCTGTTACGCCATCTGGTGGGGGAAAGAGAAGACATGGATCCACCAGCCAGGAGAGATTTTAGAAACTTCTGCAGGTCATCTATAGCAATTGGGTTCTGTCCAGATTCCTCACGGTTCTTTGTGAGCAGGAGGAGGTGTTACCAAACCGAAAGAGGGTCTGCCCACCAGTGCACAGCGGAGCCAAACCCTGAACACTGAGTTCTGCAGTGGAGAAATTAAAGCAGTTTATTGGCAGTGCTCCAAGCATGGAGAACAGAAAACTTGATTAAAACTGAATTTCCCAATGCTTTTTTAAAAAAATATATTTTTATTGATTTCAGAGAGGAAGGGAGAGAGACAGAGGAACATCAATGATGAGAGAGAATCATTGATCAGCTCCCTCTTACACGCCCACTACTGGGGATTGAGCCTGCAACCTGGGCATGTGCCCTTGACCAGCATGGAACCCGGGACCCTTCAGTCCGCAGGCTGACGCTCTATCCACTGAGCCAAACCAGCTAGAGCCGAATTTCCCAATGCTTTTGATCAAGGATTCTTCAAGGCAAAGATTTCGAATTAGGGGCTAGGCGTCCTGGGTGAAGCTGGTTGACTAGTTCTTGTGCTAGCCTCAGCAGTTTTCCGTAGTCTGATTAATTTAGTTCCTGAGGTCGTCTTGCCTGGAGCCCTCACAACTGTGGTCAGGTGATCTAACCGGGTTGAAGAGCCAGGATTCTGTAAAAGATCTCATGATTGGTGTTAGTGATGTTATCTTTCAAGCAAAGGGCAGAAACGAGGCATCTTGTGACCATTGTTATTGTTTAAGCTATCATGGCTTTGTGCTAAATCATTACATTTTTCTATTGTCTCAAGCAAAGTGTCCTTTTACACATTTTTTCCTGGAAACTTACTTTGCAGGCAGGCCTCTGCGGCATGACTAACCTACTTTCTTAATCTTCGACCATAAGCTACATGACAACCGAACCAACTGAAACATGCAGTTAAAGCCTGTACCTGTATGTCTGGGCACCGGGATCTAACACCCAAACATGGGCACTGTTCACTGTGGGTTTCAGAGGGACCTGCCTGCAGGACGAGGTTAGATTTTCTCAGAAAGGAGAGGACTCGAGTATATTTTGTTCTTCCTCACCTTTCCGAGGCTGTCGCAGAGTCTGCCAGTCTGGGTACCGAGAGGTTCCGGTCTACCCTCCCAAGACAAGGAGGGAGGGGTTGAGGCAGTCCCGCCCAGGCCAGCAGCTCCTGGGGGGAGCGGAGGGGGAGCAGGGCAATGTGCAAAGGCCCAGGAGGAGGAGCAGGAGGGACGGTGGGGCCCCTGAAGACCCTTTACCTGTTTTGGCTTTGAAATCCTTTACCCACCTGCCCTCTCTCAGGCCTGAATTAAAGGTGAGAATGTGTGCATGTGTGTGTATGCTCAGCTTGAATGGAGGACATCATAACAGCCGAGCTCTGAAACCAGCAAAGCAGTATTCTCCTGGGCGATGCGTTCTGGGGAAACAGTGTGTGAGCTTGTAACTGATCCTGGGATGAGCACAGCCCCTGGGGCGAAGGCTCCAGCTGCGTGTCTGAGACACATTGCAGTCCCTGCCCGCAGCAAGCCCAGGACATGCTACCACGGGCAGCAATCCGCCTCCTGCGCTTAGGACACGTGCGGGGCTGAAATGAGAGGTGCCCCTTGTCCGTGAGAGTCCGGAGCAGAGGGCCTCTCCTCCTTGCCTTTCTGTGGCGATGACTTAAAACCTACGCTAAGTCAAGATGCTCCCGCAGCAGCATCGCCCTGGAGACCACGTGCTCACTTGGAAATTTCTTCCCAGTGGGACGGACTGGGAATGGCTCTCCTTGGATACGCCCGTGCTGGGAACTCACTGGCTGACCTCGCTTTGAGATTCTGCCCTCAACTTGGGAATCTCTGTTTATCCCATTCCCCCCCACCCCCTGTTCTGAGAGACACACCACCTCCCCTTGCACAGCCGGCAGAGGTAGGAGGAAGACCCGAGGGTGATCTCAGCCTTTGCCTTGGCCGGGTGCCTTGGCTGTCACAGCTAAACATGAGACAGGAAACTCCAGTGCGGAGTGATGTTGGGAGTGAGCCAGGGCCGGAGCATGACTGGTTAATAAGTCAAATAAAGTAAAATAAAGGCCCTGAAGTCCCCAGCACCGAGCACAGCCATGAACACACGGCGGGTGCTGAGTAAGTGACTGCTGAGTAAGTTAACACATTTTTTAAAGTAGAGCTAAACATCCACGTGGGTGGGAATCGCATAAAATATCATCTCACAGGCAGTTTGTTGTACCCAAGTATGAGAAGAATTATTTTTAAATGCATCTGTGCTCATAGCTAATACTCTAATAATGACACACAACTTACTTTTTTATTGGCTATCTGTTAAGTCTGTTCTTGGCTCTCAAACATTCACATGGGGTGCAGTTTTCAGTGCTACCAGGAGGGTTAACTCCCTCCACACCCAGCGAGTTCTCCATGCTGCACCCCGAGCTGCAGGTCCCCAGCTGGGTCCAGGCCACTTGAACACCGGCCCCTGCCTGTTAAGACCCAGATTAGAGCGGGGATAACGCAATTTCTCTGAGGCTCAGTTTCCCACCTCTGATGATTTTATGAGCTGATGGTTATTAGAGGGCCTGGTATGGTGTCTGGCACAGGGAGGCACTCAGAAAAAGGCAACTGGGAGCATCTTCATGAAGTTCCTTTTCTAATCCTGAACCCGTGAGCAGTAGCTTGTCAGTGTGTGTGACCTACAGCAGTGTTCTTAAAGCCCACCTCGCTCACCAATGCCCTGGAGGACTTGTGCCAACACAGGTGGTGGCTCCACCTTCAACTTCTGACTCAGCAGGTCTGGGGGTTCCCAAATGCGCTGCAGCTGGTGGCCTGGGAACCCCACTCTGAGAACCACTGGCCCTAAGGAACTGGAATTGAAGTCCATGTGCATTTTGCTCTCCAAAAGTCAAGTGTTCCCCAAGCTCCCAGAGCAAAGCTGGCCCTGCAGCACGGAGAGAGGAGCAGCGTGCCTCAGCAGCCACCATCCCTGCCTCACTCCTGCTCCTCCACGGCCCTCTCCCTGTCCCAGGTCAGGCCCCCAGTGCCCCCAGTGCTCCCAGGGCCTGTGTCTGTGTTCTAGAACTCTTCACACAAAGGACTTAGCTGACAGACTTAGAGGGCTGGATCCCCAGGCTGTCTGTGCACCAGGAGGCTCTAGACAAGCCCTGTGGATCATCCAAATGACTCTTGACTCAGAATTTCTAGCAAAAAAAATAAAAGCCAAGGGTTCAAATAGGGAAAGGGAGGCTGAAAGGCCGTAACTTAATTGGTCCTACCTGGCTGCCCTGAGACCAGTGAGTGGGTGGTCACCATCCTGGTGGGTGTGGCAGCGTAGAGGCGAAGTGTCCGTGTGTCTGGATGGTCACTGGGAGGTTCCAGGTGCCTCAGGATCTCTGGGTCAGGTTCTCACCCACAGGCACCTCCAGGAACACCTGTAGCAGCCCCATTTCCCACGTGGGAGAGCAACTGCCCCCTCCACACAGACACACAGTCTTTCTCTCCTGGTTGCCTCTCTTTTGCTGCCTCCCCCAGACTGGGTGGCCTTTTAAATGTCACCTCCTCACATATGACCCACATCCTTCATGTACAAAATTGCTAATCAACTAATGCATCTTACACCTGTGCACAGCCGCCTGCGGGCTTCTGACCAACCTGAACCGGTCACTCACTCACATGTGGAAGGTGAATTTCATCCCTATTCCACCAAAATTAGGATTGCACGTCAGAGCGACATTTCCATGAATGCTTATAGGCATGCACATATACGCAGGTATGGGGGGCTGGCGTGTGTGTGTGTGTGTGTGTGTGTGTGTGTGTGTGTACCACTCCAGGGCACTATCAGTACATAGGATAGAGATAGAGGCATCAGTACATAGGATAGAGATAGAGGCACAGATATGATAACAAAGGTGTTTAGGAAAATGGATAAGCAGATATAAGTAGACTTATAGATGCATAGATAAAGGTCATGGATCTGAGCAGACACAGTCGTAGATATGGAGCCATGTCAGTGTGACGTAGGCAGACCCACACATCCGTAGATCCACCACACAGGTGATGCTACGGATGTCATTATTCCTACTGGGAACCATAAATACTAGGAAAAATTGTGATTGAAGGTGGGGGGTGGTGTTTCTCTGTGGGAGTTTGTGGTGTCCGTGTGTAGGAATTCTCTGACTCTTTTGCTGCAAATGAGCCCACCTTGGTCCTTGTCATTGGTTTTCATCAGGAAGAACCCAACAAGATCCAGCTGAACCAAGTGATTTTCTGGCTCAGTTTCCTGAGTCTCTTGTGTCAGAAGAACCATAGGAAAGCTAAGATGTCCCCAAGGGAGTGGGTGCCCTCCTGCTGGCCTGCAACCCCTTCTGGAGGCCATGCTCAGATCCTGCAGCTGCTAGCAGCTGTGGCTCCCTGTTCCTCCTTCCTACTAGAAGGTCTCCTCTCCCAAGGTTTCCTGAGGCTCAGCTGTTCATGTGGTTCTGCAGGGACTTGCTCAGGATCTCATAGTCCTGCCCCGAAGACCCAACTCTGAGCAATAGTCCCTGAGAGCCGTTTCTCGCTTTCTTCCTACTTTAGAGCTGTGGCCACTTTTGTTGGATGCAAAGGGCAATGCCTCCTTCCTTAGCTACTGCGTTCTTACCTGATGGGCACATAATTCATCAGCAGACTAAGCTCTCCCTCATTCTGCAGTTCCACCAAAAATGCAAGAAAGCCCCTCCACTGGCTCAGTTGGTTGGTGTCATCTCCTTACACCAAAATAAGAGGTTTCGGGTTCCATCCCTGTCAGAGTGCTTACATGAGGCAACCAATCAATGTTTCTCTCTCTCTCTCCCTCTCCCTCTCCCTCTCCCCCTCTCTCTTCTTCTTCTTCTTCCTCTCTCTCTAAAATCTACAAAAATACCTTCGGGTGAAGATTTTATTTTAATACAAGAAAAGGGATCGTACTGACTGAACATATGATCTTAACTTTATCCCTGGAGGAGGGGACAGGACAGCAAACTTCTTTTGTTCTTTTCATACAACCGAAACAGCCTCCCTGGTGACATGCAAAGCTCAGGAGTCACCTTTCTTTTAAAAAGCAGATAATAATCAAATAAATTGGGCTGAATCGCCCTCGGGGTACCACCACTTTGCCTCCTTCTTTCTCACTCTCTTTCATGCTTCCTCTTAAACACTCGCAGCGCTGAGAGGCCCTCTGTCCTGTGAACTGAGCCATTCCTGCGGGCTCGCTGCATTCAAGGGCACTCTTTGACCTTGTAAAGGGCGCTGAGGTCAGAGGAAGACCCCCTCACCGTGCAAGCAGGGGCTGTTTGGAGAAAGATCTGAGAAGCTGCCTGGTGTGCTGTGGTCGGTGTTGGTCCACTTCTGAGCAACCTTCCTGAAGGCCCAAGAAATAGGCTTGTTCTGTTGGTGTCGGGCCTGGGACCTTCTGGAGGTCACACTGCACAGCGGGCATGGGCCTCGGGTCTGCGGGCATGAGGCCCCCACACACACAGAGGCCAGCACACCCAGCTCACCTGGGGAGGAGAGGCAGCCAGGAAGCCAGGAAGGAGGGTCTGCCTCTGACACCATTGGCTCTCTGCCTCCAGCCTCTGATGGCGAGATAAAGAAGCCGCTTCAAGTTGCCACCCATGCTGACGTCATGACTGTTCCTCATCCAGCTGGAGACGGGTTGGGACATGACAAAAACAAGATGTTGTAGGAGAGCTCAGGAACAGGTGAGGGCGGCCGCCGTCTTCAGGAGCAACACAACCAGCGTTATGTGAACCAGGGAACGGAATTCAAGAAATTCCGTTGGTTGACTTTTTTGCTGTATTTTTTATTTTTACCAGAGCAATGAATACACATATTAACAAATCACTAGAAGTGAAGAACATGGGATAAAAAGGAACAGTCCTCTGACTTCTTTCTTCACCACTCGCCCCCACCACCCCCCCCACAGACACCCCTGCCACACATAACTTCTTTTAGTGGGTTTCTGTTGTGTATGTGTTTTTTTTCTTTCAGCTTTATTGAGGGATCATTGACAAAATTTTAAGACATTTAAAGTGTATATTGTGATGATTGCATATATATTTACATTGTAAAAGGATTTCCACCACCTAGTTAATTAAAACAAAACATTCATCACCTCATGTATTTGTCTTTTTTTGATGAAAAAATTAAAGTTCTACTCTCTTCACAAATTTAAATTCTGTAATAAACTGTTGTCAATGATAGTCACCATGCCATACATTAGCTCCTCGGTGTTTTGGTTGTTTTAGCTTCAGTTCTTTTGATGCTCATCGTCCTACCCCTGACCAATGTTTCTGAAACAGAAAACTTGAGGGCTCCCCAATCCTTTCTCCAGTGAGGTGGCAAGGAAAAGAGTGGAGTGATGAGGAAAATAGTGGCGTGCATTCCATGTCAAGTATTTTGTAAGACTTTTGTTTCATTTGTAAACATGGATGTGCATAGGGTCATCATGCAAAAAATAAATAAAAAGTGTCACATACTGTCAAACAGGTTTGAAACCTGCAGCTCTGTGTAACATGCTAATAAACTGAATTCTCACTTTGCCCGCCAAAGACACTTGTATGTTCTCTTCCTGACGCGAAAGTTCAGGCTTCTGTTAATCTCTTTAGATCTGCGCGTGCCCCATGCTCCTCCTCTGCTCTCACACCATCAGCTGCAGCAGCATCTATCCACGCCCTCTGCCCAGCAGGGACGAGGCCCGCTTGCTCCAGGTCAGCGGAGGCAGCTGCCTCTCCAGGCCCAGGGGCTAGTCTGAACCTGTGGCCAGTTTGTATGGATATTACAAGCTTGACATTAAAGTTGAGTCTGGAAGCCAGGGAGCCGGAATTTTTTAAATTCCAATGAAACTACTGGCTACTCTGCTGGCCCCGGCAGCCATACTGGGAGGAGACTGAATCCAAGCATGGGGAACGGGGGAGAATCAAAGCTCTCATGATGAGACGCTGCTGGGTATCAAAAATGTTTTAACTATAATAAAGAACTCACTCCTTGACACAGCATTATCTTGCCTTCTGGTATTTAACCAGCAACTTTCTAGATCCCAGCACATAATTCATTTTTAAAATTTTATTTTTTAAAGTATATTTTTACTGATTTCAGAGAGGAAGGGAGAGTGAGAGAGAGATAGAAACATCAATGATGAGAGAGAATCATTGATTGGCTGCCTCCTGCACGCCCCCTGGGGATCAAGCCCAAAACCCAGGCATGTGCCCTTGACTGGAATTGAACCCAGGACCCTTCAGTTCGCAGGCCAACACTCTATCCACTGAGCCAAACCAACTAGGGCCAAAAATTTATTTTAGATAGAGAGGAAGAGAAAGAGAGAAGGAAACATCTATTTGTTATTCCACTTATTTATGCATTCATTGGTTGATTCTTACATGTGCCCTGACCAGGGATTGAACCTGCAACCTTGGCTTATCAGGACAATGCTCTAGTCTAACCAATGGAGTTACCTAGCCAGGGCTATAATTCACTTAATTTGGCATCACATTCCTCCATGTCCCTGAGATTTTAGTAAGTAAATAAATGAGAACTTAGACATAGGAGGGGGAAAATAATAGGCATCTAAGTCAGGTGGTCCCACTATGACTGGCCACCAACCCCTCCTCCAGGACTGTCACTGCCCTCTAGGAACTAACCTTTGGGTCTTATGCAAATATCACCTTCTGATGCCTTTTTTCTGCTTAGTCACCTGTCTCCCTAGTCTCCTGGGTATGGACAGGTTACCACTGTGTCCCAAGGCCCTGAGGAGTTGGCAGTGTCTAGGACTGAAAGCAGATGGTGCTCCACCAAATGTCTTATCTAGAAATACCTACTCTCTCTGCCCTCCAGGAATTTTCTCTCTGGGGCTCAGTTTGGAGGGGAATCGTGTTCAGAGCACATCTCAAAGATTAAAGCAGACGACGAGCAGAAAGGGACTCCGGGTGCCGACAGGCCCAGTGTCTCAGCCGCCACGTGAGAACGGAGTCCACCCTGGACCAGCATTATCTGTAGAACTAGCCCAGACAGGGAGGGCAGGGGGTAAGTGTTTCAAAGGGGAACTTCTATTTTTGTCACATTGTCTATTCTTTCTGACTTTTAATTTTTAAAGAAATAAACCTGCCCTAATTGGTTTGACTGAGGGGTCCGGAGTTCAATTCCAGTCAAGGGCATATACCGAGCTGCAGGCTCAATCCCTAGTAGGGGGCATGCAGGAGGCAACCAATCAGTGATTCTCTCTCATCACTGATGTTTCTATCTCTTGCCCTCTCCCTTCCTCTCTGAAATTAATAAAAAAATTTAAAAAATAAAAAAGAAATAAATCTGACATATAAAGCTACAGTCACCTCTGACCATCACCTGTAGCCTCATTCCTCTCCCCCCTCTCCAAGGCCGTCACCATGGTGTTTATTTCCAGACCTTTGTAATGTATGTGTGTTAAAAATTTCCCCTAACAGTGTAATATTATAACAATATAAATCTTTTTCCTTTAAATTTAAGCCTTCAGAGAAGTTACAAGAATAGTACAATGAATCCACATGCTCCATGCCTAAATTAACCAAGTGTTTACATGTTCCTACATTGCTGTATCTCTCTCTCTCTCTCTCTCTCTCTTTTCTATTTGTTTATTTATTTACTTTGCAAACATCAAGACATTTCAGCCCTAAATAAGTTAACCTGGATCTCCTAAGGAGGACATTCTCCCACATAGCTACAATAGAATTAAGTATCTCGATGCAGAAACATAACATTGACATATTATTATTAAATATATGGTACACATTCAAGTGAATGCCACTTTCTCAATAATCTATTCTATGGCTGTTTTATTCATTTATGTATTTATTTTGAGATTCAGAATCCAGTCAAAAATCACTTATTTTGCGCGCTCTCTCTCTCTCTTATATTAACCTTTCTTAAGAGTCAGAGGCAATTTTTTCAGAATCTCTCTTATGACATTCACAAGCTGGATTTTTGGCTCAGTACTGATATTTGAGATCCATCCATACGAATGCCCTGGGTCATTCCTTGTCACTTCCCCACAGATCTTGTCACTGCTCAGACCCTTGAGTGCTCTGTGCAGCTGGTGCCTCTGTCCATTTAGTTCTATGTGTGACCTCCTGCTGTCCCCTCTGGCACATCCACATCGTGCAGAAAGAAGCAGTCCGGGACACACGGCTGCTGGACCCCCACCTGCTCTGCACCAAAGTCCTGAAGAAGCTGTTTTCCCTCCAGACCCCACGGGCCCTGCACCAGTCCCGAGGCTGCTACACCCTGGACGTCCAGCTCCTGGTGCCCGACAGTGATGGAGGAGCTGCTGCAGACCCTACATGCCGAGGGCATCTGCACCCGAGACCTGAGCAGAGAGGCCCTGGTGGGCATCCCCGCCCTGATCAAGACACACACCTGCAGGCCCCTGGATGGAGGAGGAGGATGAGGCGAAGGTGCCTGGAGCACCTCACCCCTTCACGTGCGGCATCTGTCACAAGGTCCAGGTGAACCGCTGGGGGTTGATCCACCAGCAGGGCACTGAGCTAGACACGAACAGCCACCTGTGGGTGAGAGGCATGACAAGGGGGAGCCGAGCTTCCGGTGCTCCTGGTCACCCACGGACAGGGCATCGAGGTCCAGGTGTACATTCTGGAGACAGAAAAGATCGGTGCTGCCTCCTGCTGGACTCGATGTGCAGCACCATGGAGAACATCTCCGTCACCATGCTGCCAGGTGGTTGACAGCTCCAAATTCCCGAGCACCCAGCAGCTGAGGGAGCACCGGGAGCACAGGGTCTGGCACTGACCCGTACAGCGACCTCTCTAACTAACACCAGGGGGACAAGGAAAGTTTTGGGAGCATCATGAGCTTCAAGTGTCCCATCTGCTCTCAGGCCAGCCTGGGGATGGACATCCACACCTCACAGCGGAGCCTGGAGGAAACTCAGTCGGCCACTAGACCCACCCAGTCCCATGGTGAACGACTGTGGGCCATGAATTTGGGCTTCCTCACTTTGTGGCAAAGTACGATACCACCAAGGAGTTCCTCCTGCTCCAGGAATGGACCTCCCAACCCCAGAGTGTGGCCAGCAACCTCATGTCCAAACTGGGAACCGGGGCGCCCAGGACGTGGCTAACTTTCTACTCTAAGTGTCCTGTGTTCAAAGTCAACCTTGATGGCAATGGCCAGGAGGCCTACGTCTGGAGCTGCCATAGGGCACATCTTCTAATGCCATGAGTCCAGTTGTGTCTGGGTGAGGGCAGCCTTTGTCTCGGGCAGGGTCTCTTTGGATGCAGTAGCAAGGGGGGTGCAGTCCATGTTTCCCATTGAGATTCCAGGTCATCACTCCTATGCCCACCCTTCCTCCCACTTCACCTATTTTTCTGCCACCCCCACCTCCCTCTCCACATTCCAATGTATGAGAATGGTCTTCCTGTGGAAGAGCCGACCCTATCCTCTCCTTCAGCCACTTGGACCGTTGGTGTCTCTCTTCTCTCTACTCCATCTCACAGCCTCCAGCACCTGGCTCCTTATTGCTCACTTCTCGGGAACTCCTAACCCTTCAATGGTATTTTTCACTATTGTATTGATTGTTCTTTAAAGGGCACATTTATCCCACATGTGTATTCCTTATACACTTTTCCTTGTTATACCTCGCCCTGAGCTTATCTCTTTTATATCTGTAGAAAAAAACTCCCATGTAGGGAACCCCAGTGTATTACTTATAAACAGACAATATGCGAGTGCCTTTTACAAAAGAGGGTGTATTTGAAACGATCCAAGTGAGCCAGGAGTTGTCACGAAGAACACACTCCCTCTCTGAACCTTGCTGTAGGATGATCATCACCAGATGTGCTTCACCCTGAGGTTTTGGGGAGATTTTTGTTTCTTCTTGCAAAGACAGGGGAGAAAGGAATCCTCCCCTAGAGCGATTTCATGGCCTGTGTTGTTGCTACAATAAGACATGCTTTTGTCTGCTTTTGTGTAAACATCAATGCGCATGTCCACATGGAACTACAAACCGTCACGCTCTGTCATTTCCTGTCATCTCAGGTTGAGGGTGGACAGACACAGTTGTAGGATTCCAAAGCCCAGAAGACCCCTGACTCGTGAATTGTGGCAGCCCTTTGTCATGGGTGCATAGCAGGTGGCTTTCCATGTCCTAGTTTGATAACTTTGTATACTTAAAGTCTGAAAAAGAAAGTAAAGCAAGTTTTCTTGCAGTGATTTCAAATTGTGATAGAGTTTTAAATTCATGTAAAGGAACATTATGTTAGTACATGCAGACCCAGGGAAAGGTCCTGGGACAGAATAATCTACCACCATAAGCGGGGGGCAAAGAAAAACTGAAGACGTAGACACAGACAACAGTGTGGTGATTACCAGAGGGAAGGGGTGGGGAGGTAGAAGAGGGTATATGGAGGATAAATGGTGATGGAAGGAGACTTGATTTGGGGTGGTGGACACACAATACAATATACAAGTGATGTATTATAGCAGCAATTTTCAACGGGTGCGCTGTGAGAATTTTTAAAATATACATTACCTGAGTATTTAGTCAGGGGCAGTGACCTCCTTTCCCTTAGATTGTCAAATTAAAAAATGACAACAGCCAACACAATAGCAGTCCAAAATTATACGTATTTTTCTTTGTCAGATCGGCAAAAATTTAATATATTTTTTGGTGTGCCACACAATCTTACTTATTAGTTTATGGGTGCCATGAGATGAAAAGATTGAAAATCGCTGTATTATATCATTGTACACCTGAAACCTATATAATTTTATTAACCACTGTCACCCCAATAATTCAATAAAAAATTAAATTTACAATAAAACTTAAGAGACTGGCCACTCCAGTCTGGTAACTAATAGAGTTTATTAAGAGAAACTTACAAACAACTTGCATCTTGGATGACTGCAAGGCAAAATGGACCTCCAGGCTGTTTAGCAGGTGTCAAAGAATTATAGAAGGCAAAAAAGGCATAGTCACAGCTTCTAGTCCGTAAATGCTAACAGGTACAGGGAATGAGCTTACTTGCTTGACCAGGTCTGGATAACAACCTGTTCAGGAACCAGCACATAGCAGGAGGCAGGAGAGGGCTGCTGGATTCTCTCAGCATTAACATTGTTTACAATTAAACAGTCTCTGAGGGGTCCATGACAAACAACCTCCCTTCTGGCCTGGCAGTAGATCGAGGGTCAGTCAGTGGTCATGCCTTGGTCATGTCTCTCCTCCACACATGTTTGAATTCTTCAGTCGTGAGAAGCATGTAATTTAATGTTATATCATATGACTATATGAATGAGTGTGCATGTACATAAATAGTAATACAGGTATTTTTACTTTAGCTATAGGGTGTAACAAAAAGTTATTTGTTTTACTTCTTTTTTATTTATTTTATTTTTAATCCTCACCTGAAGATATGATGGGGGGGAGGGAGAGAGAGAGAGAGAGAGAGAGAGAGAGAGAGAGAGAGAAACATCGACTGGTTGCCTCCAGGGATTGCACCCACAACCGCGGTGTGTACTCTGACTGAGAATAGAACCTGCAACCTTTTTGGAGTCTGAGATGACACTCCTACCAACTGAGCCACAAGCTGGGGCTTTCCTTTTTCATTTTTTAAAATATTTTTTCTTTTAAATAATTTTTTATTTTTCAATTACAGTTTACATACAATATTATATTAGTTTCAGGTGTGCAACCCCGTGATTAAGCATTTATATAATTTATGAAGTGACAACCACTCTGATAAATCTGGTACCCATCTGACACCATAAGTAGGTATTACAATATTTCCTATGTTGTACTGCTCATCCTCATGACTATTCTGTTACTGCAAATTTGTATTTCTTAATCACCTTTTTCACCCATCCCCCCAGCAGCCCTCCCATCGGACAACCATAAAAATATTCTCTGAGTCTATTTCTGTTCTGCTTTTTCTTTTCTTTTGTTTTTGTTTTTTTTAGATTCCACATACAAGTGAAATCTAGCATTTGTCCTTCTCTGTCTGACTTCACTCAGAACAATACCCTCTATATCTATTCATGTTGTTGCAGATGGCAAGATTTCATTCTTTGTATGGTTGAGTCATATTCCATTGTATATATGCACCACTTTTTCTTTATACATTCATCTACTGATAGACATTTAGGCAATATTATATCTTGGCTATTGTAATTAATGTTGCAATGAACATATGGATGTATAGGTGTCTTTTCAATTTAGTATTTTGGGTTTCTTCAGATAAATACCAGAAGTCGAATTGCCCTTCTTTGTCTCTTATTATAGACTTTGTTTTATTTATTTTTTATTGAAATTATTGGGTTGATACTGGTTAACAAAATTATACAGGTTTCAGGTGCACAATTCTACAACACTTCAGCTGTATAATGTAGTGTGTGTTCACCACCCCAGATACGGTCCTTGTTTTAAAGTCTATTTTGTCTGGTATAACTATTGCTATTCCAGCTCTTTTACCTTTCATTTCCATTTTCATTAAATATCTTTTTTCTCTCCTTTTCTTTCAGTCTGTGTGTGTCTTTCAATCAGAAGTGAGTCTCTTGTAGACAGGCTATGTAAGGGTCTTGTTTTGTTATCCATGCAATGATTGTATGTTTTTTTACTGAAGCATTTAATCTGTTTGCACTTACAGTCTTTGTTGATATATATGTATTTATTATCATTTTTAACCATTTTTCTTTCTTCTTCTTCTTGAAGAAGACCCTTTAACATTTTTTGTAATACTGGTTTGCTGCTGATGAACTCCTTTAGCACTTTATTTCACCTTCTATTTTAAATGATAGCCTTGCTGCATAGAGTAATTTTGGTTGAAGATCCTTGCTTTTTATCACTTTGAATATTACTCTCCAATCCTTCTGGCCTGCAAAGTTTCTGTTGAGAAATCAGCTGACAATCTTGCGGGAGCTCCCTTGCAAGTAACTGCTTTTCTTTTGCTGCTTTTACAATTATCTTTGTCTTTAACCTTTGGCAATTTAATTACGAAGTGTCTTTGTGTGAACCTTATTGGGGTCATCTTGTTTAGAAATCTCTGTGGTTCTTGAACATGTATGTTATTTCCTTCACCAGGATAGAGAAGTTTTCCATCATAATTTTTTCAAATAGGTTTTAAATTTCTTGCTCTCCTTCTGGCACCTCTATGATGCAAATGTTGGTATGCTAGAAGGTGTCCCAGGGGTTCCTTAAACTATCTTTGTTTTTCCTATTCGGATTGTTTTCTATTTCTTTATCTTCTAAATTACTGATTTGATTCTCTGCTTCATCTATTCTACTGTTGATTCCCTGTAATGTATTCTTCACTTCAGTTATTGTATTTTTCATTTCTGACTGGTTCTTTATGTTTTCTATCTCCATTTTTATGTTATAGCCTTTGTTTGTTTTATTGAATTTATTGGGTGGTACTGGTTAGCAAAATTATATAGGTTTCGGGTGCACAATTCTACAACACATTATCTGCACACTGTATTGTGTGATGTTTGTTGAAGTTCTCACTAAGTTCCTCTACTCTGCCCCTAAGTTCATTGAGCATTCTTATAACCAGTGTTTTAAACTCTGCATCTAATAGATTGCTTGTCTCCATTTTGTTTAGTTCTTTTTCTGGATTTTTGTTCTATTGTTTCATTTGAGACTTGTTTCTTTCTCTATGCATTTTGGCTGCCTCCCATGTGTGTTTCTATGCATTAGGTTAGTGGTTGGCAAACTCATTAGTCAACAGAGACAAATATCAACAGTACGATTGAAATTTCTTTTGAGAGCCAAATTTTTTAAACTTAAACTATATAGGTAGGTACATTGTTATTAACTTAATTAGGGTACGCCTAAGCTGGCCTTTGCTAAAAACAGCCTCAATCTGATTGAGGTACGTTCGCTGAGGTTGACCCCTTCCAACTCTCCCATCCACACTCGTCTTGTATACTTGTTTCATCTATTTCCCTTCGTTCATCCTCTCTATATGTCCAAACCATCTCAACATACCTTTCTCAATCCTCGACACTACATCTTCTTTCACTCCACAATGTTCCCTAAAATTAACTTAATAAACTTTACTTAAAGTTTTAAGTCTTAGTTAAACTATAGGTACGTTGAATAAAACTTGATATCATACTTAATAACGATATTATTTATTGATAAAATTAAATTCCTTACAATTTACCTTACAATATTAATAAAATTTAATCATGACAATGACTGACAAACACTAATGTGAACAATGGCCTTGCATCTCCTTGGAAAGTTTGGATAAGTCAGGTTTGTATGTTGTTGTTTTTATTTTTAGGTACGATTCCAGGTTCTCATCAATAAGATGACTTCTCAATTTACTCTTGATAAGGTTCATGCTTGAAAATGATTGTTCGCATAAATATGTAGACCCGAATAAGGAAAGAACAGCAAACACTAGTTTTTCCACTTGATTATGAGTCAGGAATACTATTCCAGGTGTTAAAAATTAACATATTTTTCTTCTCCAGGTCTTTCAAAGCAGATCACTTGTGCTGTGAACTAAGTTCACATTTGTTTTTCTCTAATATTTCTATATCAGCACAAAGACGTTCAAATTTTGAGCTCCAACGTTCTTTGTTTTTTAAATCCCGCAATTGCATTTCAAAGTTGCCAATGTCAATATTAAAGGGAGAAAAATTTAATTCTGTTACAATAGCATTGAGAGGTTTTTTAACAAAGGCTAACGTCGCTTTGCTGTTTCTGAATTCCTGAAACCTGTTGAGAAAAGCTTCCCTCATATTTAAAAGTGTTGTTTTGAAATAGCAAATGTCAATATCAGAATTATTTTCTTGGCGATGTTTCAACAGGCTTGGGCCATCAGTGTCCAGAGTCCATATCATCTCACTAAACCCTGATGACCTGGTTACTCCTGCATAAACAGCAGCTACGTCCAGGGAGGCTGTGACACCGAGAGTGGTGGAAATCTGAGCTTAGAAGTGGAAGATGTCCATAAAGAGTAAAAAGATAGCTTCAGTTTTGCAAGACAAAAACAAGTTCTTGAGTCCTAGCCAGTGTTCTCAGTGGTTAGAGCATCAGCCGGAGCACTGGAGGGTCTTGGGTTCAATTCCAGGTCAAGGTCACGTACTTGGATTACAGGTTCAGTCCCCAGCCCCGGTTCAAGTATGTGAGGGAGTCAACCATCTCTCACAGCGATGTTTCTCTCTCTTTCTCCTTGCCTCTTCTCTCCCTGCCTCTCCTCTCCCCTCCTTCCCTCCATTCCACTCTCTTAAAAATCAATGGAAAAAATATCCTCAGGTGAGGATTAACAACAATAAAGAAGTTCTGGAGATGGATGGTGGCGATGGCTGCTCAATAATGTGACATGTCCTTAATGCCACTGCACTGTGCAGTTCAAATGGTTAAAGTGACAAATTTTCTATTATATCCCGTTGCCACATTTTTTTAAGAAGAAAGATAAAACTGGAGCCTAGAACTACCCAGGTAACAGTGGAGTCTCAGAGTAATGTACACGACTGCCACTGTGTTCACATCACTCAGCAAAGCAGGACTCCCCAAAGGGGAGATAGAAAGAATGACAGATTGATTTTCAGAAGAATTTTACATTTGTTATTTCAAAAATATCTTAAAGTGGTTACTATAGGGAGGGATTACAAATTTAGTTTAGCTTTTTTATTATTTGCTGTTTAATTTTTGTTTGTTTCAGCTTGAATTCAACTGAATGGTAATATTTTATCCAAGTCTCTTAAACTCATTTTTTTTCCGAGTCCCCAAAGAGTGTGGTTAAACCAAACCACCTATACGTCTCTTCATTGTAAAATTGGGACTTTTTTACAAGTCCCATGTGGTCATGTGACAGGGATGCCTGAGGACTTAATCAGGCCAAACTGTTTATGAGGAGGTACATACTCCGCTGCATCATTTTCCAGAAGTTTGCTGAGCACCTATTCTGGGCTCCAGCCCCAGGCTCACAATAGGGTCACTTAGCAAGCAGACCTGTGCCGGCTCCCTGAGGCTGGGCACCTGCTCACTGAGGCTGGTCACTTGCTCACTGAGGAGGGTCACAATCTGAGGGTGAGGTCACACTTGATGGTTACAAGCAAAGATCACAACTGATGAGAGGCCTGAGCCTCAACCCCTCAGGCCCAGGAGGAAGCAGCTTGCAGACACACCCAGGACAGGCACAGGAGGGTCTGTCCCAGCTGAACCCCCGGGCCTGGGGGTGGGCAGAGAGGTGCCCCTGAAAGGGCATTTTAAGGAGTAGCCACCCCCCTTCCATGCGCAGCCCTGGAAATACTGGTGGCAGAGCAGGAAGTGACCCCAGGACACAGCTGCGAATCTCCCCAGAACCACCCAGGCTCAGAGGGTTGCTGGCTCATGACTGTTGGTCACAAGGACAAGTCTTCTCTCAAAGGGAGTGAAGACGTGTGAGGGCCTGAGGATGAGCAACAAGAAAAGAGTTTCACAAACAACTACAGCAGGGTCCCCTGGGATCCTAGGTGATGCATTGTCTCTCTCGGGGCTGATGCTTGGTGAGGGCAGCCTGGCAGGTGCTGAATGCTGTGACTCCAGCCAGTGGTGTTCCCGGGAGGGGCACAGAGGAGGGACCGAGACAAGCTCTTGGCAGATGAAGTGTCTTGTCTGTGGAGGACAGACCGTTCTATGATGATGGGATCACTGCCGGACTCATGAGCTTGATCTGGGCCTGAACAGAGACTGCTTCCTGTAAATGCCCTCAGAGACTATCTGCGCCCCGGGCCCCCCAACCCCCTGCCGCCCCCCTCATGCCCCAGGCACACTGGTTCCTGGAACAGGCTGTCATCATCTGTCCTGCAAGTGTGCAAGGCGTTTTCCCTCATCTGGGATGAGTCATGCCAGTACCCGCTCCGGGCTGCCCTGCTCTATGTCATTCTTTAGCTCCGGCCAAGAAGCATGTGGGATAGCCTCTTCCTCCAGCCACCGCCAAGTCACACCTCGGCGGCAGTTTTCCTTAATAAACCCTGTTAACCACCTGACGGAGTGGCCTGCCCTTCTTCAGTCTCTCCCTGCCCTCCTCCCTCAGAGGTAGATTCTCAGACTTGGCGCTTTTCCCCGGGTCTGCGTGTACACACATTGTCCCAGTGAAATCACAGAATTTTACAATGAAGAGATTTACATCTGGTTTGGTTTAACCACACTCTGGGGACTGGGTTGGGGTGGGGGGCGGGGGGGGGGTGTGAGTTTAAGAGATTCAGATAAAATGTTAGCATTCAATTACTAATGATTCAGACAGTCAGGCCATCTGACTACAACCGGGGTCTTTTATCCTCCGCTGCTAAGTATTTCTATTGTAATGTAATATGTGTTGTTGGGGAAGAACAATTATTTCCTTCTACCCTTCTAAATTCTTTGGCTGGTATAATAATCACATTGACATAAGACAGATTAACAGGAGAAAAACAAATTTAATTACTCATTATCCTAGCAATGACAGGCCAAAAAGCCAGGCAAGAAGCATGTATTTGATTTTTAAAAAAAGAGCTTTCAGGAAGCACCGATTCAGGCAGAAACCCAAACAGTGTTCTGATTAGGAGACAAAGGCAAGGGGTGCTTCTGAGGAGGGAAGGGGATCAGTTACATCAACAGAAGGGAGGCATTTATGTTGGCGCCAATAAGCTAACCCAGAGACACAAATTCTAACAAAAGTTTTTAATTTTCAGTCTAACAGCCTGGTATTCATAATATCTGCTTTCTCCTTATACTTGCAAATAGTTCTTTAGGACACAATGTTGCTTCAGGCCCAGGCCAAAAGTTCTTTTGCCCTTTTAACATTCCAAAAGTTTGAGGAGTAACACGGGCAAGGCAGTTCTAACTGCATTTGTAAATGGCTCTGTTTACTTTTTTTTTACAAGTCCCATAAAAATATGAGAGCCAAGGGCAAGCTGGGCCATTGAAGCTTCTGTGCCAACCTGAGCTAAGGAAGGTGATAGATCCTGTGGCTTCAGAGGGGAGACAGGTAATTACAGAATAATAAAGAAGGCATGCTGGCCTAGCTGGTTTGGCCCAGTGGATAGAGCATCGGCCTGCAGACTGAAGGGTCCCAGGTTCAATTCCGGTCAAGGGCACATGCCCGGGTTGCAGGCTCGATCCCCAGTAGAGGGCATGCAGGAGGGGGCCGATCAATGATTCCCTCTCAACATTGATGTTTCTATCTCTCTCTCCCTCTCCCTTCCTCTCTGAAATCAATAAAAATATTAGAAAAAAAAAAGAAAAGAAAAGAAAGAAAGCATGCTGATTGCCCGCATGCAGATAGGTCTTCCAGATAAACCATTATCTCCTTTTCTGGGCCAACCTCGACACCCCACCTAAACACCTTTAGGTGGGTAAGGGAGAGGTAAAGTTTTTCTTGAGTTGATTGGGTCTTCATTGTCTTCATGTCAAAACAAACTATATACCAAGGTGATATATCTTGGGGAATCTCGTTAGAACCTCTTCATGTGCATGTGTGTGTCATTAGTGTATACATGCATGTGTGTATTGTGTAAGTGCATATGTACATGTGGGCATTATATGTTTGCATAGGTATATGTGTACATGTGTGTGTCTTGTGCGTGCATGTGCATATATGTAACTGTGTGTGTACCTATGTGTAAGTGTATGTGCGTATACATTTGTGTGTGGATGTGTGTATATGTGTATCTGTATGTTTGTTGGGGGGTGTAGTGTGTATAAGTTTATGTTTGTGTATGTGTGATGTACATATTGTATATAAGTGTGTGTATATGTGTCTGTGTTTTATGAAGTGAGGAACTCTCAGGCCCTAAAGAGAATCTGTGCTTCTGGCCAAGAGCCTGGTTCTCACCCATTCAGCCATGACGCCCGTCTCCACAAGCGGGGTGACCACAGAGCATTACGAGACGTTCTTCCCCCCACGCCTGCATGCCATCCCCCTGCCCCTGAGTGACCCCCAGGTTCTGTGAGCCCTCGGATTGTGTCACAGCCAGTGCCCGGATAATCTTTCTGTCTCCCAAGAAGGGAAGGCAGTCCCCCTTGGAGGCCTGAGCTGCCTCCTGAAAGTCAGGTGACTCTGTGATCTCCTGCTGAGCCTTCTGCTCCTGAATCTGCGGGGAGTCAGCAGAGCGCAGTCCTGGGTGCCGAGTCACCTCCCTGGGGCTCAGGCAATGCCCTTGGCTCTTAGGGCAATTCGATGCTATGAGAGTGTTGGTGTTTTATTTTTCTAGACATTTTTAATGTAATGAAATCTTTGAAGCTAACATTATGACAACTAGTTGTCAGTGTTCTTAGAAGCTCTTCAGGAACATCAGTGTCAATGGCTGCATAACACTGAGACAGTCACTGTCACAGCCCAGCGACTTAACTCTTCCCAATCATGAAACAACCAGGCGTTTTCCCTGTTATACATAACTAGAGGTGTGGTGCATGAATTTGTGAACTGGTGGGATCCAGTCCCCCCTCCCCACCCCCCATTGGGGCCGATCAGGGCCAGGGCTGTGGGGGGTGAAGGGGAGGGGCCACAGGCAGTTGGCCAGCTGGCTCCGCCCCCTGGTTGAACTCCTGATCGAGGATATTAGGCTTTTATTATATAGGATTCTGGGATAAACATCTTTATTCTGTATTCTGTATTGGACGTGACACATTTAGTTTTGGATTTTGTCACTTGACAATTAAAATCCAAGGAGAAGAGCATTTCTTGCTAAGCAAATAAGTTGCATTTGTGTTGTTCTCTGTGGGGTTTTCTTTTTTCCCAGAAAATATTATTTTTATTAATTAACTGTTGACATGCCTTATAATGCATTTAAATATATATTTTTTTGCTTTTAGAATGTCACTCTTTGAGCAAGAACAA
The DNA here is from genome assembly GCF_000147115.1 of Myotis lucifugus. Taxonomy (NCBI): domain Eukaryota; kingdom Metazoa; phylum Chordata; class Mammalia; order Chiroptera; family Vespertilionidae; genus Myotis; species Myotis lucifugus. Next base: position 85,783 of record NW_005871446.1, on the reverse strand, counting down.
AAAGAAAATTCAATCTTTTCATCATCATGAAAGACAAAAATCTTTAGTTATGGCTATTGATAGTTTGGAAAACTTTGTTTCAAAACTCATTTTTGCCATTTTGCCATATAAAAATTTAGGATTGCTCTCAAATCTAGGACCTTCTGTCAAGTTGTATTTCTTCATGTCTACGCTATAGGTTCTCTGATATGGAGTTTTCTCACCTCGAGACTTATTACTAGCTCATTGAATTGTCAGCATTCATGGACCAGTGCATCATGGCCGATGACCTTCTCTGTCTGGCTTAATGTCCTGAGTGTTGGGCAGGCATCTCTCACCAGGAAGCAGTCTTACTGGTTTCTGGTCTCTTCTCTTTGCGTGGCTGCCCTGCCACCTGGCCCGGGTTCCCAGTTCTCCCTCCTCCAACATTCTGCACCTGGAAGCCAGCCTCCCAGCCAGGTTCCTGCCCACCTTGGTTTTCGGAAGCTGCTGAAGGACCTACTCAGTCAAAACAGGCCATTAATAGAGAAGACCCCACGGAGGACCTCGCCTGTAGAGAACACCCAGCCCCAGGGCAAAAATGCAAAACCAGTTATTTTGTAGAATGTTCTGCTGTGTGGGTCTGTTTTATCGCTTTCTCCTGGTGACATTTAACTTTTGCCTCCATAACCTGGACAAAGGTGGGCTAAAGTCTTGATTAGATTCTCATTCCTCGTTTTGGCAAGAATACCATTTTGAAAATAAAAAATAACAGTGAACTTCACTTCTCTTTGCCCCCAAAGCTGTAGCTGAAGCTGTTTTCCATCAAAGAGCAGCTTCTGTGTTTCTGACTGTGAGCCCTGAGAAGCTCTGCTGTGTGCCGCACGCTGGGAGTTCCACGGAAGACAAAATTTCATAGAAAACGCAGACTCACAAAGTTCGACCACTGAGAAACAGCGACAACTAAATGCTGTCACCAGCATTCCCCCTCAAAATTTTAAAAAAATATCATAATGCTAAATTTAAAAAAAGAATAAGGTAAAATAATAAAAATAGAAAGTTTTAATATACAAATGATGCATATTTTTTCAATTGAGAAATTTAATCTTAGAAAAAATTTCTTTCTCTTTCTCCATTTCAACAGACTAGTGACCAGTCGCCATGGGCTGTGTGGGCTTTTAAAGTTTAATGTTGCGTTTTTGTCCAGAGCTTTGCAATTTGCTGTGTATAGAAGCTCAGAGGAAGCCGCACAGGCCCTTCTCAGCAGTATTTCATGGCCATGTTGATTCCATCCTCTGAAAACTATAAACTCACCTACTGCTCCACAGGTAGGCTGCGCTTTGGGACACACCTGAGCTCTGGCTACACTTGAAACAGGTCACAGGATCTCAGCATCGGGAGGAAACCCGGAAGTCAGGCGTGTGGGCCAGAGCACGGCCCCACCGTGAAATGCAAGGGTCACTCGTCTCTGTTCCAACAGTCCGAGGACGGAGACTTGGAAAAGCAGCTGTTAATTCATAAGTGTGCTGACACTTGCCACCTGAGTTCCCATCCTTGTTTTGTCTTCCAGGTTACACAGACATCCAGATTCCTTGCCCACCACAGGCACTTAATCATTTTTTAAAAACAGTTATTATCCGATGCTTGCGGATTTTGTTCATCTCCTAAAGACAAGTGCAGTGGAGATGAGATGATCTTGAGTCAGGACATGCTGGGGGCCACCCCAGACTCTCGGGGGCTTTTGGAATTTGGAAAGACAGTTGTCTCCCGTAAAACCTGGTTCTTTATGGAAAGCAAGGCGATCCCTATTTTGCAACTTACAGCCTGGACATTTGACTCTGTTCTTTTCATTTCTACTTTAATAATCCTAACATTTCCCAAAGCAATGACTAGCCTTGCCTGGATCTAGGGAGGGTTGCATATAAGAAAGTCAACAAGAGCCCTGGCTGGGTGGCTCAGTTGGTTTGAACATTATCCCATCCACCAAAAAGGTTGCAGTTCGAGCTCTAGTCATAGCACATACCTAGGTCTTGGGTTCCATTCCCAGGTGAGGCGTGTACAAATCGATGTTTCTCTCTCACATCAAGGTTTCTCTCTCTCTCTCTCTCTCTTTCTCTCTCCCCCCCCCCCCCCCCCAAATCAACAAACACATCCTCAGGCCAGGATAAAAAAAGAGTCAACAAGAAATGAACACAGCTCTTTCTCCGTCATTGAGGTGCGTGCATTCACTTCTCCTTCACCATGTCTTCCCACAAGACTTTCAGGATCAAGAGGTTCCTGGACAAGAAACAAAAGCAGAATCGGCCCATTCCCAGTGGATTCAGATGAAAACTGGTAATAAAGTCAGGTACAACTCGGAGAGGAGACATTAGAGAAGAACCAAACTGGGCCTGTGAGGAATCACACGTGAGAGATGACTCACATATTTATGCTGTATCCAGGTTGCCTATACCATTAAATGATTGAAAAGATCACTACTGTCTGAACAGTTGGGGCTTTTTAATTGGAAAATTAATGGACTCATGGTTTTGCTCTGTTGATTTTTTTTCTGCAGTAGAAGGTTGGTTCAGTAATAAATGTGTGAGACCTTTTAAACTGAAAAAAAAGAAAGAAATGAACATACTAGTATATAGAGAACAGACTGACAGCTGGGGGGTGGGTGGGAAGGGTGCTTGCAGGGCTAGGTGAAAATGGTGAAGGGATTAAGGAAAACAACAACAACAATAACTCATATACAGGGACAATAGTATGGTGATTACCAGAGGGAAAAGGAGGGTGGGAGAGGTAAAAGAGGTTATAGGAGGGATAAATGGTGATGGAAGGAGACTTGACTTGGGGTGGTGAAAACAATACAATATACAGATGATGTATTATAGAATTGTACACCTTAAACCATTGGTTCATATAATTTTATTAACCAACGTCACCCCAATAAACTCAATTAAAAAATAAAAAACAAGAAAGGAACATTATCATTCCAAAAATACGGCCCTCATCTGAAATTAAGGGGCTGGGAGGAGAAGGGAATGAAGAATTAATTTAATAGGTATAGAGCTTCAGTTTTGCAAGATGAAAAATTCTGGAGATGGGTGGTGGTAATGGCTGCACAGCAATGTGAATGTACTACATCAAACAATAGAAAGCACAAACAAAAGGGGGGGAGGAATATGTAGATGCAGAGCTGAGGTAAAGAAAATAAGAATAAAGTATTAGGGGAATAGGGGGAGGAAAATGGTTTAAAATGAAGAAGGGAGAAAAGAAAAGAAAAAATGTTTGAAAAGGAAAATAGAGGAGAAAGCGGATAGACCTAAAGTAAGAAAAAGGAAAAAAGATGAGAAATCAGGAGAGAAAGAAAAGAAAAAATAATGAGTAGTAAAAAAAGAAAACAAATGAGTAGGAAAAGGGAAGAGGAAAATTAGATATATGAATGAAACAACAGAAACTAGAACCGTGGTTGGCAAACTGGGGCTCTCGAGCCACATGCGGCTCTTTGGCCCCTTGAGTGTGGCTCTTCCACAAAATACCACGTGCAGGTGCACGTACAGTGCAGTTGGAACTTCGTGGCCCATGCGCAGAAGTCGGTTTTCGGCCTGGGCGAGTCTATTTTGAAGAAGTACTGTTGATATTTGGCTCTGTTGACTAATGAGTTTGCCGACCACTGGACTAGAATAATAACAAATCAATAATGCAGACAAGAAGATAAATTTTAAAAGGAAAAAAAGAAAGTGAAAAAAAATGAAGTGGTGTTCTTTTCAGCAGAGTCTGGTGCCCCCTGGGAACTCACTTTGGATCCCACCTGTCTGCCCACTCTGGGCTTCTGCGAGGCCCTCAGGTGCTGACCCTGTCAGGCACTGTCCCCTTTGCTTTCAGCAATCTGCTTGAAGCTCCCAGTGATCCACTGAACCACCGCTGGTGTCTGTCTCCGCAGTTGTTGGCTGCAATCAAGAGGGGCCAGTCTGTCCTCTAAAGTAGGTTTGTTAGCAGCACGGGGCCCTGGGCTGGGTCTGCAAACTTCCCCTGTTCCCCAGGCTCCACCTCTACCCGCCTTTGCCTGTCAGCCAGCTGTCAATCTTAATCACTCAAAAGTCTGCTTCTAAAGG
>NW_005871446.1:76887-81331 GCF_000147115.1 Myotis lucifugus | reverse complement strand
TGCAGTTTTTATCAGCTCTCTAGTGTGGGGAAAGTACTGGTCTGGTTCCCGGGATAATCCTCCCCCAATCCCGTCACTGAGAGCTCCTGCGACTGTTCCAACCCAGAGGCTTGGCATTGGCTTTGTTTCCTCGGAAAAGAACAAAATACAGGGTGTGGCATGCAGGCTCCTGAGGGTGGGGCAGGCTGTGTCACCCAGGGTGCATTTTTTTCTTTTCCTGTCCTGTGGCTGCTGGGAGAGCAGCTACTTCCTCTCAGGAAAAATGGCCATTTCGGTTTGGGGGCCGATGAGCAAATGTTCCTGGCTGCTGTATTTCCAGGTCTCCCTGCAGTGCTTCCACCGCAGCATCTCCTTAGGCGCCTCCCTCCCTGCACCAAAGCCTTGGGTGAGTAGCTGCAAATGAAAACTCTTGTGCTCTGGGTTAAAAAACAAACAACTAAAACAAAACAAAACAAAACAAAACAAACGAGATGAAACTGCAGCTTTCTCTACAACGGGCTCCAGACTCCACCAGGCCAGCAGCCCTGCCGCCTTTCACTGCTGGATGTTACGTGGGCTGCAGGTCTCCGCTCTGGTGCTCCGGGCTGTGGAGCCCAGCTGGGTTCCCGTCTCTATCTTCTGAGGAAACAGACCCTCCCATAGCCAGGTGCTCCCTCCTCCTCTCGGCCTGCCCGCCCGCCTGCTGCCCCTGGAAGCTGGGTCTGCTCCTCCCATGACCTCACCTTTCCTACTGGTCTCCAGGTGTGTTCTGTCCTTCCTTGATATAAGTCTCCTCAGCTGAACCTCAGTTGGTAATTCCAGGCGAATGTTCTCCAATTTTGTATTTCCAGTCTGGCCCTGGGATGAGGTACATGACAGGTCTGCCTATTCGGCCACCTTTTTTGCTGCTGTGGTCGAAAAGGGGCCACATGCTGACCTGACAAGCTCAGGAGAGGCCTGCATGGCAGTTTTGCAGACCTAAAGTAACCACAAAGGATGTCTGAAATTAAACGACTAAAGCAGTTATGATGGGCAGTTACGTCCTAAGCCGATATCTTCACTGATAAGGTCGACCTTTACCGTAACTGAGCCCATCTGTCTTTTTGCATCTATGATAACAAGTCCTTGGGATATCTGGGTAACTTGTGACTTCTCTTTTTATGAAGCCCCTGGGGCACAACCAGGTGTGCTGGGTCCCAGGACAGATACCACAAATTCCTTCATCATCATGTTAATTGTTCCTGCACCCATCTAAGTACTGTCCATCATTTTACTTTTTATCCTATCACAGAGGTTTCCCCGCTTCACTTAATCCCACCTCCTTAAATCTGTCACCAATGAATTTCATGTATAAATACAGATGTAACCCTGCCATTCTCCGGAGCACTATCTCAATTCGTTGAGGTTCTGCTTCCCGGCATATGTCGACAGTTTGGCTCAAATAAACTCACAAAAATTCTTTATAGGTTTCAATGGTGTTTTTACGTTGACACTGCTAGCATAAATTATTATTAATAATATAATTATTATCCTCTTGCAATTTTTTTCAGTGATTTTTAATGACCATCAATCTTCAGTCCTGGCTCTGTCCAGCCCTAAAGTGTTGGCTTGTCTGAAGTTACACCACCTCTGATCAAGCCCTGGCTTCCTGGCTTACCAGCTGAGAATGGTCCCCAAACTCTCCAAGCTTCCATCTATTCATCTGAGAAATGGGGATTAGGATTATGATGATGATCAAATGCCATAATCCAAAGCAGAGTGAGTGAACCATACATTCTGCACTGTCTACAGGTAAATGCCACAGGGATTTTGGATGCATTTTTCTCCCCCATTTTGCTTTTCTAGCTATACTTCCTAAGTTTTTCATAATGATTACCTGTTTGTTTGTTTTTAACTAACAAAAAATAGTAACAGAAGAAACTGCTGGAAGAATAATGGCCAATGTCTCACTAAGAACCCTTAAAAACAGCCACTACCAATTTATTCACTGAAAGCTCTAAATGGGAGGAAAACAAGCCAAATATTAATGATGTGCTTACTGTCCCATCCACAGGAATAGGACATAAGGAACGGATGACATTATTTTTCATGAGCCAGGTAACTGGTTTAGTTAATTGTTTTATTTGGTGATTTATATTCACACTAGAGGCCCAGTGCCCAAATTTGTGCACCAATGGGGTTCCTCAGCCTGGCCTGCTGGATCAGGCTGAAACCAGCTCTGCAACATCCCCCAAGGGGTCTTGGATTGCAAGAGAGCACAGGTCAGGCCAAGGGACCCCACTGGTGCACAATTGGGGCCAGGGAGGGACACGGGAGGTTGGCCAGCCCGGGAGGGACCGCGGGAGGGCTCCAGGGCATGTCCGGCCTATCTCACTCGGTCCTGATTGGCTGGACCCCAGCAGCAAGCTAACCTACTGGTCAACTGTCTTCCCCCTGGTGGTCAGTGCATGTCATAGCAAGCAGTTGAGCAGACCTAGCATATCATTAGCATATTACACTTTGATTGGTTGAACGGACAACTGGACACTTAATATATTAGGCTTAATTCCCCCTTAAAGGGGGAATTTCTATACCCAGATATCTAATCCCCAAAAATATATGGCTGGCATTGTTCTCCTACAGAAAACTAAAGTCACTTCTACAGGCATCTATTAACATAAAAACATCGAAACCTGTAAAGAATTTTTGTGAGTTTATTTGAGCCAAACTGTCGACAATTGCCAGGAAGCAGAACCTCAATGAATTGAAATAATGCTCTGGAGAATGGCGGGTTACATCTATATTAATACATTGCAATCAAAGGAAGGGTCGTAGATGGGTTACATGAAATCCATTGGGGATAGACTAGAGAGGCGGGAGAAAGCAAAGGGAGGGTGGGGAATGGGGAGGAGGAACCCCTGGGATTGGATAAAAAGTAAAATGATAGGCACATACTTAGGTGGGTGCAGGAACAATTAACATGATAACAATGAAGGAATTTGTGGTCTCTGTCCTGGCGCCCAGCACATTAGGTTGTGCCCACAGGGTCCAGAAAAAGGGAAGTTACAAGTTACCCAGACATTTCAAGGGTATGTTATCAGATAGGCTCACTTAAGGTAAAGGTTGACCTTGTCAGTGAAGATACTGGCCCAGGATGTAACTACCCACCATAACTGCTTTTAGTTAAAGTTTCATTTCAGACCATCCTTTGTGGTTACTTTAGGTCTCTGAGTTTGCAAGACCGCCATGCAGGTCTTGTCAGGTTAGTATGTGGCCCTATCGTCCACACATCTCATTTTTCTGACACAAAATGACTTCTTCCTGATTCTTCTCAACAACCAGTTTTACGTCACCTGTTCTTCTATTTATTCCAGCTCATTCTCCCCAGAGAGAGTCTTGCCACACTAAGCGGGTGCGTGCACCTCTGCTCATCTCTTTCTCCTGAATGCCTTCCCTTTGTCTCTGGAAACTAGGAGCTTTTGAATGCTAACTCCTCAGCTGCATCTCTAGAGGCACTTTGCTACTAAAGCCATTGTCTATGGAAGGTCAAGGCCACCTGGGGTCTTTTAAAGGCAATCAGGAAGCCGGTTATCAGACTGGCTTTCGGAAGATGTCTTTAAAAGGGAGGAAGTCAATGGATTATTAATGAGTTTGTAGAAAGGATTTTGAACATTTACTTAGACACTCAGTGCAGAACCGTGAACTCACTAGGGAGCATAAAGGAGAGGGTCAGATGGAGGTTGCTGTGGGAGGGGGAAGGCCCAGCAGTGGCCCTGCACGTGCTGAGTCAGCGTGATGAGAAGGCCCCACCTAAAAGCAGGAGGCAGCAGCAAACAGCAGGGCCTGCCCATCAGAACACATGTCACAGGAGGAAGGACTTGCCCTTCCTTTCTCAGGTCACAGTTGTTATTAATCAAGTTGGAAGTCCAAGATGCATTCCTGCCCCTTACTCCACCTGGTTGAGACAGGCCAGTAAGCCAGGACAAGCGAAATAGGGAAACTGGGACAGATAGTTCAACAGCAGTAGACAGCCATCTAGAAAATCTAGATGCCAAGCAGTTGGCAGCCATCAGTAAACCCTGTCTTCCCTAAAACAGGGACACTTGAGAGTAAATGGTTCGAACTTCTCCCCAACCAGAAGGTAAATAGCTTCAATCACCCTATTCAGGGAGACAGATAGCAGGAATCCATTAGTGCCATTTGCCGGCCACACCCAAGGACAGATTTAGTTAAAAGAATAAATCTCATTTTGGTACATCAGCATAAAGCTGATGAATATTCTATTGCGATCCTCCCCTAAACACCAGCCTTTGAAGCCAGCAAAATGAAGGACCCAGTGTATGCTCTCTCCTTCCCAGGAGCACACCCGTCCCTCCCCCACCACTGCTTTCCCCACAGTCACGCATCTCCTAAACCAGTGATGGCGAACCTTTTGAGCTCGGTGTGTCAGCATTTTGAAAAACCCTAACTTAACTCTGGTGCCGTG
>NW_005871446.1:74549-76631 GCF_000147115.1 Myotis lucifugus | reverse complement strand
GGCAGTGGCAGTTCGTCCTGGGCAAACCCCCTGAACCTGTCCCCAAGACCTCCTTTTCTCTGACCTCTTACTGAACCAAAGCAGACCAGCCTGGGCCCATTTCCCAGCCCTTTCTTGTTTCACTGTCCGCAACTTTAATAAACATCCTCTAAAATTCACCTGGATTTGTGACATTTTTCCCACATGAAGTCAAGAATCCACCCATTACTGGCTGGCCCTAGGCAGATCTGCTCAGGGCCGGGTCCCCTCCCCGGTAACATGATTACTCACAAGTAGAAGCCCTGAGTGGAATTAGCTTGTCCTAAAACTAGGAGCGACTTCAGTCTAATGTTTTCCCCTCATTTCAATGTTTGCTGAAATGCTAGTATGTTTCCCAGAGAATGAAGAGTTATTACACTTCACTCAAGGGCACCAGTGCCGCTTTTTATATAAGGGAGCGTAGTTCCTGCATAAATGTGACTATATGGGAAGGTAACTCAAGATATAAGATGAAGCGTGATGGTGTTGTGAGAGTCCCAGTGACTGCTTTGGGCGAGTTTGGGCTGGCCTTGTGAATTTCAGTTTTGGGGTCTAAGCAGAAAAACCTTCATCACTGACTACTGATGAGCCTGCGTACTAATCCTCAACCTCTGCTGAGCTGTCCCGTCACTAGAATGGTTCCAGTAGGAGATACTGTCGGCATTACAGTTAACACAAGCTCACTGCCACAGGGCCATTATTGCCAGTAGTTCTTGCTACCACAGCTCCTTTGGGAGATCTTATCCACAACAGGCAAAAACCAAGGTTAAAACAGTGAAGAGGTCCTGGCCGGGTAGCTCAGTTGGTTAGAGCATTGTCCAGATTCGCCAAGGTTGTGGGTTCGGTCCCTGATGAGGACACATACAAGAAGCAACCAATGAATGCACAAATAAATAGAATTACAAATTGATGTCCCCCTCCTCTCTCTCTCCCTTCCTCTTGCTCTAAAACCAATAAATAAACATTTTTTTAAAGGAATGAAGAAAACCAACACCAGTGCTGTAGGAGGAGCTTGGAAGGAGCAATAGAGGCCATCCTTGGGCTAGAGCCCCATCACATAGTCATGAGTCACTCTGGGCAGGTCAACAGGCTCCATTTCTTCAGGCTCTGTGTTTAGACAATGCCCTTGATTCTTCCTTCCCGGCTTTAGCCTGGGTGTCATAATGCTCACTGAGTCATTGAACTCTTCTGGTCTTGGAGTATTTCCCTCAAGAAACTGACAAGCCCAAAGGGCATGTTTTGGCAGGTGGCAGAACAACTAACAACATGTGTTTATCTCCAGATTCAATAGCATCTCCCCTTGCTCCAGTGCCAGAGGCTTTGTCAGCCCAGCACTCCACCAAAGCCCAGCCTGGTGGCTGATTCAGGCCTCCAGGGTGGAGGAACCAGTTCTTCCAGCTCTGGAGCTAACATCCCCAAGGTTTGTTTTCTAACTCCTCCATGAGTAATAGGGTTAGTGTGCCGACCCTGCTGGCTGAGGACTGTGTTTGTGACAGCTGGGAGGCTAGAGTCCTGCTTCTGAGACTTCTACCAGGCAGATATTGCAGAGCAATTCTCTATCTCTCTCTTCCCTTTTGTCTCTCTTCTCTTCCTCTCTCTCTCTCTCTCTCTCTCTCTCTCTCTCTCTCTCTCTCTCTCTCTCTCCTTATTTTTCATCTCTCTGTTGGGGAAGAAGGACTCATCTCAGTACTTTCTCACATGCCCCCCATTAGGAAAATCCCCAAGGACAAGGCAAGGTCCAAGCCCTCAGAGAAAAAGCTGAGCTGTCACAAACAGCTCCTCTTGTCCTGCTATTCAAAGCTAGAAGTGGAGCCGCATGGCAGGTGTTATAAACTCCATAACCAAAAGTAAGCACACAGGTTGGTCTCATCATAAATTCCTAACTGGACAGGTCATCATAGGTAGGCACCTCCCAGGCCTATAGCTTTCTTAGCAAAGGTCAGTCTTTACCTTGAGAGAGTCCTGTCCATTGTTCTTATGCATCCAGGTTAATAAAGCTTCGAAAGGTCAGAGTAATTTTCTTTTCCAGATTCTTCGAAAGCACAACCGCTGGCACCAGAGCAC
>NW_005871446.1:64015-71761 GCF_000147115.1 Myotis lucifugus | reverse complement strand
GTTATAGGGCAACATACAATTTTACTATTCTAATGTACCCTAATTCATCTAATAGAGACTTTCTTGAAACCCATGATGTCTACATTTATTTTTCTCAGGAAATATATTTAAAAGTAAATGAATCAAATACTGAACCAAGCCCTAGCCCAGTGGTTCTCAACCTTGGCTGCACATTAGAATCACCTGGGAATCTTTATAAAAATCCTGATTTCTGGGCCTCATCCTCCGGAAATTCTGTTTCTTTGTTATGGGGTGGGGACACAACATTAGTCACAAAGAAACAGAATTTCCGGAGGAGGAGGCCCAGAAATCAGGATTTTAAAAAGATTCCCCGGTGAATCTAATGTGCAGACAAGGTTGAGAACCACTGCTCTAGACCACTCTCAAGAGAGCATTTTCTCAGTCCCTTGATCTGGCTTCCAGGCATGTCCTCTAGCTCAAATAAACTCTAAAAAAATCATAAAATTTTCTACAGGTTTGAATGTTCTTATGTTGACAGGGTCTACTAAAGCATATACAGTTTCCATATAGATACAGTAGGGAGAAAAATATAAGGATGTAAGTCAATTATATCATCTATTCCTATTTTGTCTTTTATCTCATTCATAAATGGATAGCTGTTTTAGCAAACTACTACAATAATAACTATAGGTATTACCATCAAAATACAATGAGAAAGGTTTTCATAAAGAATTTTAAAGTCCAAATTTTAGCAGGTCATGTGCAGAATCTTGGATAACTGTTTATCCGGATGTCATTTCCTACCCATCCTCTCAGCCTTCCTCGATTCTTTACAAAGAAATGTTTATGTTCTAGTCTATCTGGAGACAGAAAAAAAAAATGTAAACCTTGTTTAAAAAAAAGACCCTTTCTGTGTACAAGTAATTGGAGATATTTTAGATTCTGTTTATCTTTTTACTTGCAGGGTTGGACACTAAATTCTCTACCCCAGCCTAAAGTTGGAATTTAGGCTAAAAGTGGAACAGGGGATAAAATAAAAAGAGAATCAGCACTTTTCTCCTTAGAGCTTTTTTTTTAATTAATTGTTTACCTTATGACCCCCATCATCCATTTACCCCACTCCCCACTCCCTGCCTGTGGCAACCACCAATCCCATCCTCCACATCCGTGATGCAGGCTTTGCTACTGCAAATAACATGGCAGCACGAAAATCCGTTTACTGAGTAAAGACAAGAGAGTCAGAGAGGGGCAGCCGGCTTGTGATGAAAATGCAGAGCGAGGCCTCCGGAGTACAGAAGGGAACTGGAGGTGCTGTGCCAGGAGCCGCGGGCTTCCTTAGAGGGTTTGACCAAACACAGGTGGAAAGGGAAAGGCTGTCTTCCACTGCCAAGGGAGTGTGTGAAGCTGGAAAAATTACCATTATGGGCAGGATAGTCAACGCCCCTCCTCCCCCTTGTTTCACAACCATGTAGGCGCGAGTCCCCTACACCGCCGACTACGCTGCACACCCGCGGACTCACCCTGCCTGCCTGTCCCCGAGGCTGCGCCAGCCCTACCTGCGGAGAGACAGCAGGTGCTGTGGAGAGCTCGCTGCTGGAGACGGCACGGGCGCTGTGACCCCACTGGCTTCTGCAGCGCCCACGGTGGACAGTCTTCTGTGTGAGACCCAGGGCCGTATCCCAGCGTCATGCCCCGGGCTCTGGCATGGCCACCCGCCGACCTTCTTAGGGTCGCCCTGACTGGACCATTTCACCAGCAACCCGCGGCCTTTTCAACACACTGTTACTGCTGCCAATTAGCATCATCATCAGTGCCCATGGTGAACCTGTCACCCACGGGGACCCTGGCATGAAATAAATGAGTTCCCCTACAGAAAATAGATAGATGATAGGTGGATTAGATAGGTAGGTAGGTAGGTAGGTAGGTAGATAATAGATAGATGATGATAGATGATAGATAGATAGATAGATAGATAGATAGATAGATAGATAGATAGATGTAGTATTGGCCTGGCCAGGTAGCTCAGTTGGTTAGGGCATCCTCCCACTATGCCAAGCTTTCTGGTTCAATTCCCAGTCAGGACACATACAAGAATCAACCAATTAATGCATAAATAAGTACAACAACAAATCAATGTTTCTCTCTCTTTTGTCCTCTCTCTAAAATCAATAAAATAAAAGAGATATGATTAATGATTTACTAGGCAAAGATGAGAAAGGAACTAAACTAGGCATCTCTAAAGTTTTCACTTCCTAACTAACAAATAATATTTAATCCAACTGCACATTAATGGTTTAAATGGAGGAAACAACTTCCAATATCAGATTTTTGGATACGGCATTTTTTTTTAAATCTAATCTTAGGGGGAAATAATTATTTAAAGGACTCATAATCTCCAAAATTTGACATAATGGACCAGATAACTACCCTAAATAAGTTTGACTGAAGTAATAATTTTTAAAGAAATATTTCCTCAGAGACATAAACATGCTGTAAATGCTCCACTGTTCTGGGTTTTTATTTTGTACTAGAGGCCCGATGCACGAAATTCACACAAGAGTAGGCCTTCCTTCCCCCGGCTGCAGGCACTGGCTTCCCTCTGGCACCCGGGACCCAGGCTTCCCTTACAGCCCCGGCTTCGTCCGGAAGGTCCTCTGGAAGGACGTCCGGTCTAATTAGCATATTATGCTTTTATTATTATAGATGGAATGACTTGGGCTTATAGTTTAGTAGAGACAAGGTCCTCACAGCAGGACAGGCTAAAAAACTTTCCGAACAGAAACGGTATATACTACAGAAGAAAAAAGACTTTTCAGTCCTTTGAGGGAAATTCTGGTTCCGGTTCCCGCATTCCCCCCTCTTCTCTTCCTGGCAGTTATGCGCATCTCAGCCTTCCTGGGAGAGGCTCTCAAACTCCTCTTTAGGAACAGGGACTAAGGCCCAGGGGAAAATGTATCGCCTTACAAAGGAAGCGTGCACTCAATAACAAATTGCTCTCCTGCAGCATGAAAGATGAAAGAATGCTGTTGAAATCCTATGTCAGCTGAGCAGTTCAGAATAGTGTAGAGAAAAAGAAAGGAAGGCTCAGACTGGTGAAGAGGCTTCTCGGGGTCCTGCATTCAGCTCATCCTGAGCTCAGAGGGCTTCCTTCCGTGGGAGCAGCTGCCCATCTGCCTGTGGATGAGCCCAGGCTGCAGGGACAGGTCAAAGGTCAACCTTCCCTTTTCCAGCGGCTTTTCAGAGGGAAGATGACTCTCACCCCCTCACCTCTACCAGCATCAATAAGCACAGTTATTTATGAGTCTTACTTTGAACATTGCAGTAGGGTCAATAGATTCTTGGCAACTTCCTACAGATGCTTTCTTTACCCCAGAGAAAAGGAATAAATCTTCTCAATATTATTTTTTTTGCCTTGATCTCTGACATGTTTATGCTAACAACGTTCCTATTGAGATAGATATGATTTACATGGAATAAAATTAGCATATCTTAAGTGTATATTCTGACACATGTATCCACCCTATCTATCCCCCAAATCAACATATAGAAATTCTCTTCATCCTAGGAAGATCCCTCACGCCTGTTCCTGCTAATACTTCCCCTGAGGCAACCACTGTTCTGAGATCTCTCACCAGAGAAGAGTCTGTGCCTTTCCTTCCCCTTTTCTTCCCTCAAGGCGCATACCTTTGCTATCTTTTGCCTAAGCTCCAAGAGCCCTTCTTTTACCTCTGTAACTTGCTTCCTGAGTCAAGGTAGCCTAGCTGGCTCACTTCTTCATGGCTGCCTTCTTTTACCTCTGTGACTTTATAAATAAACTTTGCTTGTGTTTGAAAAAAGAAAACTTGAGCCATCTTAGCACACCTCAAATAATCTCCTAAAGTCTAAAAGGCAAGTAAAGTTATCTGTAATTTAAAATATGGTCTTATCTGTATCATGAGAGGTCAAACATACGAGACAAAGGGTTGTATTTTAGGGCCTGTGGGTGTAGTCTTAGGACATGTCTCTTTACTTTTATCAGTCTGGGAGCATAAGTTGATAATGTTAATTAATTATTTTTTTCTTGGTTTTAAACATATATGTTTTATGGCTCACATCACCCAGTTGGTAACCTTTCTCATAGGAAGTAAAGACATAAGTGGAAATAACCTTAGTCTCAAATCCTCAAATAAATATTTTCTGAATTAAGCAAGACCTCTGAAAGGATTTTGCCTTTGATTTCACAATAAAGCATCCCTACTGTGTGCTAATGCTTTCCTTATATCATCTCATTTAATCTTCACAACAATCCTATGAAGGAATTATTAGTATTACCCCATTTCCTCAATCATGAAACAGGCTTAGGGAATGACATTACCTGCCTAAGTTCTCACAGCTGGAAAGCTGCGTTATGGCCACTCTGCCGCAGCTCTGATTCTGAGCCATGTAAACTGCTTTCTCACAGCAGAGAAGTGCTTAGAACAGACATGTGAAGAAAGAACACTGGGTGCTTTCATAGAAGTATTTCAAGACAAGAAGACAGTGACTATCTAGAGATGTGGAACTACATTTCTAAGCAGAGCAAGCTCAGTGCTCAGCGGGCGAATTCATGATTGATTGATAAATGCTTCTTTACTTGAAATAACTATTTTTGTCTCAATTTTAGAAATATTGTCTAGAGTTTCAACTGCTAAAGTGACTTTGCCATCTTTGTGAGAGATGAGCAATCCCTCGCCATAGCTTCAATCCTCACCCATTCGCCAAGGGCCAACATCTGTCATATATTTTAATTTCAAAGGAATAGGATTTATTGTAAATATTTTTATCAAACAGTACAAAAGTGTATATTGTTGAATAGGGGGAAAAAAACCTGTGTTAAGCAGGATATAACATGCTATATTTTGTGGAAAGAAAAGGAGAGAATAAGAATCTATATTTATATTTGTTCGTAGAAACATAAAGAAAGTATAGAAGATTTGTGCATAGAAGGATGAACCTGTGAAAAAGGCAGCAAGAAGGTGGCCATCTGCAAGCCAAAAAGAGAGGCCTCAGAGGACACCAACCCTACCAACATCTAATCTTGGACTTCCAGCTTCCAGAACTGTAACAAAATAAATTTCAGTTGCTTAAGCAAAAAAGAGAAAAGAAATGATAGAAGAATGCCTAAGAAACTTACAGTAGCTGTTACGTGGGTTGGGTGTAGACATAGATGAAAGAAAACTTTTTATTGATACCTTCATATATTTGGGGGCTAGGAACTATGTGAGTTTATATAAAATGTTTATTAAAATTTTTGTTTAAATAAAAAATGCTGATTAATGGAAAAGAACATGAAGTTAGTGTCTCCAACTTAGCCCATTCTTTCTCATGACTACAGAGAACTGTTATAGTTTGTGACATATGCTTCTAGATTATATATATATACTGATTTCCATTCATCAAAATATATAGATGCAGTACTTTTATTTTACCAGTATTCTGGCTTTTAATGAGATCATACTATGCACATTGTTCTAGATTTTGCTTTTTGACTCAGCCGTAAATGCTAGGCAACTTTGTTTGTATACATAGTACTGTGATTAAACATTTCCCAAGTGATCAACATTTAGGTTATTTTTAAGTTTCCTACCACAAACAGTAACAATAAAAATATTTGAATATGTGAAATATATACAGGGTGTCCCCCAAAAAATGTATACATACTTTAACAGCTGATAGCCCAATTTTGAAAATGAAATGTATTTTAATAAACACTGCCTTTATAATCATTCAAAGTGTGTGTACACATTTTTGGGACAAACTATATAATCAAAATGGTGAACATTTCCCAATAGCTGGACCAAAAAATGACATCAATTTATGAAAGCAAACAAGAGAACCTATTTCTTCACACTTTCACCAACCGTAAATATCATCAATTTTTATACTTACTCAAACTTTAGAGATTTGAAGCATAAAGATATCTTATTTTAACTTGCATCCCTGGGGTGATGAGAGGTGAGCTTCTTCCAGTATTTTGTCTCCTTGTGCTCACACTCTGAAAACAAGACAGGCCATGAGGTGAAATCTATGGCAGGACTTCCCTGTTAGTTTCTTGATTCAATGCTTTCATCACATCAGAGGAGCAAAAGAGGTGAGACATCAATGTCATCTAAGACAGAAGTTGCAACGGAAATGCTTTGGAGGAACAAGCAGGAAACTGCCAACGAAAGCTGAAGGGCAGGCAGTAGAGAGTGGTAAGGACTTTGGTGACTGGAGAGTGCTGACCTCACTACAGAGACTATCATTTGTAAAGATGTTAATGGTTGTGAGACTGAATTTCACTAGTCTTAGATAGTCCAACTTTGACCTAAAATGATAAAGAGCTGATCACCAGAGAAATACACCTGAGCCCAGCCAGTGTGGCTCGGTGGTTGAGTGTTGATCTATGAACCAGGAGGTCAGAGTTTGAGGCACAGTTTGGGCACATTCCAGGGTTGCAGGCTCGATCCCCAGTAGTGGGCATTAGAGGAGGCAGCCAGTCAATGATTCTCTGTCATCATTGATGTTTCTATCTCTCTCTCCCTCTCCCTTCCTCTCTAAAATAAAAAATATATATATTTTATAAAAAAAGAAAGAAATACACCTGAGTACTAGATTATGGCTTCTGTTGAAAGAAATCACTTATGTTAAAAATTCTGAAATTTTACAAAATTTTATTATATTTTAAGTTGAAGGTTTTGTCTTGATTTTGTTTAAAAGTCAACATGAGGGGTTAAAAAATGAAAGCAGAGTAAATGGATGCTACACAGATATTATCCCAGGACCAAATTGGAATTACAACTAAAATATATAAAAAAAAAAAAAAAAAGACTGAATAATCAACTGAAGACTAGCTGGAGAGAACCCTGATAACTGAGGACAGAAAGTGGAGACAGCATAGAGACCGGTAGGAAGGGCAGAGGTGCAAATGGGCTGGCTGGACTCCCACAGACAGCAGCTGAAGTTCCAGAGAGATATCTCAGCTGTGGGGGTTGCCACTGAGAACTCTAGGGTTAAAACCCCAAGATGGGCCCCCCTCCATCAGAGAGCACCAGAACTGAGAAAAGTGCCCACATAACATCTAGCTGTGAAAAGTAGCAGGGTTGATGTCTGATGGGAGAGGTGGCTAGAAAGGTAGGCACCCTCTTAAAGGGCCAATGCACAAAATGTCATGTACAGCTATTCACCTTGGGCTCCAGCAGAGGGAGGGTAAAGTGGACTGGGGCTGTGTGAGCACAAACAAGGTTTGGAGGCTCTAGGGTTAGAGCTCAGAAGGCAGACACCCCGTTTTCCTATGCTGAGTCATTCCCTCATGCTGCGGAGGACATCTTTCTCAGGCAGACCTTTGCTATACAGGCAGTTTTTGCCTGGGGAGAAGACAGTTGACCCACACTATTGGAAAACCCCTTGGAGTTTCTGAGGCCTATTAAGAGACTGAGAATAACAATTAGCCTCCAGGCAGAAGCAATTGCTCCAACCTGTTGGAAAACATCTCACCCTACCTGTGGATGATTACGTGAGGCGACTCAAGACTGAATCCAATCAGTCTGCAGGCAGAGGTGGTCTCTGGAGGCTCTGAGTCTTTGCCTGATATAATTAGTCATAAACAGTGTTTGACATTGTCCTGCACTAGACATTAGGAGGCATAGCATTAGGTAGATAGTTTGTGACTATCTACCTAATACATAGTCATAAACCCAAACAGGCAGCCAAAATGGGGAGACAAAAAAACAAACCCCAAATGAAAGAACCAGAGAATTCTCCAGAAGAAGAGCTAAGTGAGGTGGA
>NW_005871446.1:61928-63513 GCF_000147115.1 Myotis lucifugus | reverse complement strand
ATGAAAAGCAATGATTCTGAAACCAAGATTACTATATCCACCAAGGCTATCATTCAAATTAGATGGTTAAAGAAAAGAAGCTTCCTAGACAAAAAAAAAAAAAAAAAATAATGCTAGAGGAATTTATCACCACCAAACCAGCACTACAAGAAATGCTAAAGGGACTGCTGTAATGAAGAAGAATAGAGAGAGAAACATAGTCATACAAAATTAAAATGGTAATAAATAAGTACCTATCAATAATAATGTTAAATGTAAAAGGACTAAATTCTCTAATCAAAAGACATAGGTTAGCTGAATGGATACAAATACATGATCCAAATATAGCCTGTGTACAAGAGACCCACCTCAGAAGAAAAGACTCGCACAGGATGAGAGTGGAGGGATAAAAAAATTTTTTTCCATGCAAATGGAAACGAAAAAAAGCTGTGATGGTAACACTCATATCTGACAAAATAGACTTCAAAATGAAGGCTATCACTAGAGACAACAAAGATCACTACATAATACTAAAGGGATTGATCCAATAAGAAGATATAATGCTGGTAAACATGTATGCACCCAATATAGGAGTACCTAAATATATAAAAAAATTTCTAGAGGACTTGAAGGCAGAGATCAACAACAATACAGTCATAGTAGGGGAATTTAACATCCCTCTGACTGCACTGGATAGATCTTCCAGACAAAAAATTAACAAGGAAACTGTGACTCTAAATGATACACTGGATCAGATGGATTTAATTGATATTTATAAATCATTTCACCCCAAAGCTGTAGAATATACATTCTTCTCACACATGGGGCATTCTCAAAGATAGATCACAGTTCAGGACACAAACTAAGTCTCTACAAGTTCAAGAAGATTGAAATAATATCAAGTATCATATCAAACCACAATAGAAAGAAATTAGAAATCAACTACAGTAAAAACACTCAAAAACATTCAAACACATGGAGGCTAAATAGCATGTAATTAAACAATGAATGAGTTACCAAAGAGATCAAGAAAGAAATAAAAAACTTCCTGGAAACAAATGAAAATGAACACACAACAATGCAAATCTCTGGACACAGCAAAAGCAATCCTGAGAGGGAAGTTCATAGCACTACCGGCCTACCTCAAAAAACAAAAAACAAAAAATAATAAAATATTTAACCCAACAACTTAAAGAATTAGAACGAGAACACCAAGAAAATCCAAGAGTAAGTAGAAGGAAGGAAGTAATAAAAATCAGAGCAGAAATAAATGACATAGAGACTAAAAAAAATACAAAAAATCAATAAAACCAAGAGCTGGTTCTTTGAAAAGATAAACAAGATTGATGAACCATTAGCCACACTCATCAAAAAGCAAAGAGAGAGGACCCAAATAAATAAAATCAGAAATGAAAGTGGTGAAGTAACAACTGACACCACAGAATACAAAGGATTGTAAGAAAATACTATCAACAACTATATGCCACAGCTGGACAATGTGGATGAAATGGACAAATTCCTAGAAAAATACAATCTCCTAAAACTGAATCAGGAAGAATCAGAAAACCTGAATAGGCCAATAACAATGGATGAAATTGAAGCACTA
>NW_005871446.1:59669-61828 GCF_000147115.1 Myotis lucifugus | reverse complement strand
CAGATGGCTTCACAGGGGAGTCTTACCAAATATTCAAAGAAGAACTAACACCTATCCTCCTCAAACTATTCCAAAAATTCCAAGAGGAAGATAACACTTCCAAGCTCTTTTATGAGGCCAGCATTATCTAATTCCAAAACCAGATAAAGACACTATAAAGAAAGAGAATTACAGGCCAATATCCCTGATGGCCACAGATGCTAAAATCCTCAACAAAATATTAGGAAATTGAATCCAGCAATATATTGAAAAGATCACACACCATGACCAAGTGGGACTTATTCCAGGGATGCAAGGCTGGTACAATATTTGCAAATCAATAAATGTGATACATCACATAAACAAACTGAAAGACAAAAATCACATGACCATATCAATAGATGCAAAAAAAGCATTCGACAAAATCCAATACCCATTTTGATAAAAACTCTCAGCAGAGTGGGAATAGAAGGAGCATATCTCAACATAATAAAGGCCATTGATGCCAAACCTACATAATAAAGGCCTATGGTGGCAAACATCATATTCAATGAGCAAAAACTAAAACCATTTCTCCTAAGAACAGGAACAGGACAGGGATGTCCGCTTTCACCACTCTTATTCAACATAGTACTAGAAGTCATAGCCACAGTGATCAGACAAGAAGAAAACATAAAAGGGATCCAAATTGGAAAGGAGGAAGTAAAACTGTCATTATTCATAGATGACATGATATTGTACATAGAAAACCCTAAAGACTCCACCAGAAAATTACTAGATTTAATCAATGAATTTGGCAATGTAGCAGGATACAAAATCAACACCCAAAAAATCTATGGGCTTTTTTATACACCAATAATGAATTCTCAGAAAGAGAAACTAAACAAACAATCCCATTTACCATTGCAACAAATAAATTAAGATACTTAGGAATAAACTTAACCAAGGAGATAAAAGAATTGTACTCAGAAAACTATAGGACATTGAAAAAAGAGATAGAGGAAGATGTAAACAAATGGAAGAATGTAGCATGTTCATGGATTAATAGAATTAATATCGCTAAAATGTCCATACTACCCAAGGAAATCTACAGATTCAATGCAATCTTTATTAAAATACCAGCAGCATATTTCGCAGAGCTAGAACAAATACTCCAAAAATGTATACTGAACCAAAAAATTAAAAAATAAAAACAAATTGCCACAGCAATCTTCAGAAATAAGAAGAAAATTGGAGGAATCACAATACCAGATACCAAGTTATACTACAAAGCCACCATAATCAACACAGCCTGTTACTGGCACAAGAGGTGCCTTATAGATCAATGGAAGAGAACGCAGACCCAGAAATCAACCCAAGCCATTACACTCAATATTTGACAAAGGAGGCAAGAACATGCAATGGATTCAAGACAGTCTCTTCAATAAATAGTGTTCAGAAAATTGGACAGATACATGCAAAAAAAATGAAACTAGATCACCAACTTACACCATTCACAGGAATAAATTCAAAATGGATAAAAGACTTAAATGTAAGTTGGGAAACCATAAAAATCCTAGTAGAAACCATAGGCAGCAAAATCTCAGACATCTCTTGTAGCAATATGTTTACAGATACATCTCCTAGGGCAAGCATGTTTGATATGCTTGTCCTAAGGCAAAGAAAACTAAGGAGAAAATAAACACATGAGACTACATCAAAATAAAAAGCTTCTGCACAACAAAAGAAACCATCAACAAAATGAAAAGGGAGCCCACTGTATGGGAGAACATACTTGGCAATGATACATTTGATAAAGGATTAATATCCAAAATATATAAGGAACTCATACAACTTAACAAAAGGAAGACAAACAATCCAATTAAAAATTGAGCAAAGAACCTAAATAGACACTTCTCCAAAGCGGACATACAGATGGCCAAGAGACATATGAAAAAATGCTCAAAGTCACTGATCATCAGAGAGATGCAACTTAAAATGACAATGAGTTGTCACCTCTCACCTGTCAGAATGGCTTACATCAACAAATCAACAAATTACAGGTGCTGACGAGGATATAGAGAAAAGGGAATTCTAGTACACTGCTGATGGGAATGCAGACTGGTGTAGCCATTATGGAAAACAGTATGGAATTTCCTCAAAAAATTAAATATGGGATGCCACTTGACCCAGTGATCCCA
>NW_005871446.1:41358-59462 GCF_000147115.1 Myotis lucifugus | reverse complement strand
GAGGTAAATCAATCAAAGACCCTTGTATGCATATATGCATAACCCCATGGACACAGACAATAGGGTGCTGAAGGCCTGGGGTGGGGATGGGAGCAGGCTGACAGGGGTCAATGGGGAAAAAGAGGGACATATGTAATACTTTCAACAATAAAGATTTATTTTAAAAAAAATAAAGATGGTTAAGCAAAGTCTCTTGGCCATAATGGAAAGGGGAAAAAAAAGTCACCCTAACCGGTTTGGCTCAGTGGATAGAGCGTCGGCCTGCAGACTGAAGGGTCCCAGGTTCGATTCCGGTCAAGGGCATGTACCTGGGTTGCGGGCACATCCCCAGTAGGGAGTGTGCAGGAGGCAGCTGATCGATGTTTCTCTCTCATCGATGTTTCTAACTCTCTATCCCTCTCCCTTCCTCTCTGTTAAAAATCAATAAAATATATTTTAAAAAATGAATATACGTGTACTAACTAGAGAAAAGGGAAAGAAAGAGATGTCATATAGAGAGAAGAACATTTGTAAATGCTTGGAGGTTTAAATAAGCCAAGAATTCTTAATTATTTTAAGTTTAAACACTTGAAATTGCCATTTTGAAGGTCAAAATAGTCAAGTACCAGTAAGCTCATTAAATAAAGCAAAATATCCTACATAATAAAAGCCTAATATGCTAAGTGTCCAGTCATCCGTTCAACCAATCAAAGCATAATATGCTAATGATATGCTAAGGCCTTCCAACCACTCACTATGACGTGGACTGCCCATCAGGGAACAGACGTTCCAACCGGTAGGTTAGCTTGCTGCTGGGGTCCAGCCGATCGGGACTGAGTGAGATGGGCCAGACACGCCCTGGATCCCTCCCACGGTCCCTCTCCAACTGGCCAACCTCCGCACTGGTGGGGTCCCTCGGCCTGGCCTGTGCCCTCTTGCAATCTGGGCTGAGGGAGCCCCCCCTCACCCCCTGAGCGCACAATGTTTGTGCACTGGGCCTCTAGTCTTCTATAAATCTACCTACTCCACAGCTACTTTACTTTCAAAGGTCCAGACCTTACCACAGGACAGTGAGAACAACACCATTGTAGTGTTAGTACTCACATGAATTAGTTTATTTGCTTTTATTATCTGACTCAAACTTCTTGCTACATTCTTTCTGTTTATGTGATTACCAACTCATGTGGGAGCCAAGTTTTGGTAACAGCCTGAATCAAAGCAAAGAGTTGTATCTCTTGCAGTAAGAATCTGCCTACAGGGCCAAGGCCGTCCCAAAGTTCTACTCTCTACAAAGAGGCCTTATGGGCTGTGATGGAAATAATGACTAGGCACCGACAGGCAATGTGTTCTGTGTTGCTCTGAGGTATGAAACATTACCTGTTTGGTGAAGTAACATTACATAACTGCTGTACCGCCTCTTCCACTAAATGATTCACCAGTTTCATGCGGCCATTCGTCACCATCATTATCCTGGTCATCACCAATTACATGTGCAGAGCACCCACACGGGGATGACACTGTACTTGGTGCCTGACAGAATGCAAGGAAAACAAAGAGCAGCCCTCATAGAGTAAACTGTTGGAGCTGTGCATTTGAATATGAAACACAGAACAAACATACCTGTACGTCTGAGCCTACCTGGGTCACACGCGATAGAACAAACTCATTGAGCTTCACAGGGGTTATCTGTGTTGCAACCGCGAATGGAGCACATGGTCTTTCCACAGGAAAGATGCTGAGGAGGGTCCCACTCTTTGGGGATCCCAGATTCAGACAAAATGATAGGAGGAAGGGCACATAATAGGGATAAGACCACAGCTGTTTAATGGTGATTCACCTTACTCACTTACAGGTTTTCTTACAGGTCCTGGGAAACTGGAAGATATAATTACAAGAAGAAAAAAAGGCTTTAAAAAGATAAAACACCACCCTTGCCAGTTTTTCTCAGTGGTTAGAGTGTTGGCCCGTGGACTGAAGGGTCGAAAGTTTGATTCCCAGTCAAGGGCATGTACCTCAGTTGCAGGTTTGATCCCTGGCGCCAGTCAGGGTATGTGCAGGAGGCAACCAGTCAATGTGTCTCTCTCATAAATGTTTCTCTCTCCCACTCCACCTCCCTCCCTTTCACTCTCTCTAAAAATCAATGGGAAAAAATATCCTCAGTTGAGGATTAAAAACAAGCAAACAAACAAAACAGATAAAACACCTCAGAGCCCCAATGGGTCCATTACTCAGAAAATACATTTTGCGAACAAACCAAGGACAGGACTCACTGTGATGTGGCTGTTGTGCCTGGACTCTCGCCGCTCCGGGAGATTGCCTCAGGAATGCTGACCATTCTCCAGTCCCAGGGACAGGCAGAGCTGTTTTTTGTTTGTTTTTGTTTTTTAATATTTTTATTGATTTCAGAGAGGAAGGGAGAGGGAGAGAGAGATAGAAACATCAATGATGACAGAGAATCATTGATCGGCTGCCTCCTGCATGCCCCCTAATGGAGATCAAGCCTGCAACCCGGGCAGGTGCCCTTGGCCAGAACTGAACCTGGGACCCTTCAGTCCACAAGCCAACGCTCTATCCACTGAGCCAAACCGGCTAGGGCGGCAGAGCTGTTTTTAACATCATAGAAAATTAACTACTTTGTTATCAGACTTCAAAATCCTGGAAGGAGACACACGAACCATGGCCGCTGCAGCCCTTATCCCTGCCTGCCCGCCCGCCCTGCATGTAACCTTTCTTCCTTCTCCATATATAGTCAGCCGGCTAGCAGGGGAGGTTAGAGCTGAGTTTTCAAGATGAACTGCCGTTCTCCCATGACGCCGGCATTATTGGAATAAACTCTCATATATGATTCAACCTTGTTTCTGCTTAATTTGGCTCAAGTAGTGACAGGCAGCCCTGGACACATTTTGTGTCTGGTTTCAAAAGAATTGGGAAGGCCTCTGGTGAGTGTTGAGGCAAAATCTCCAGAATCCTTTTACAAAGAAAGCCCTGACCAGTGAGTGACTATCAAGTCTCTAAAGAATCGGGGAATTTGAAGGTTCCAAGGTAGATTTACTTGGTTAAGAGATGGGAATTTTAGAGATTTAGAAACTCTGGAACAAAAATTCATTTGAAATTGTCATAGGGGGACTGTTATGTAAACGTTTTCCAGTTGGCAGCCTTTAATAAAAGAGATTTTATGTGGGTATTGAAATAGAACCATTGGTTTGCCATTGTCACCACTCTAATTTGAAATTACTCCTCACTGCTGTGTATTCCCTTTAGTTTCATATTGTACTAGATAGAGCTGGGAAAAAAGTAAAAACTGAACAACAAAATCTACTCATGTGTCTAAGAAGCTCGGTCAAGCTTTCTAGGCGAACTATACATGGTGACCCCAGTTGACAAGCAGGTCCCTTCGTGCAGAGCCAATCAGCTGATTAGAAAACAAGATGTATTTTCCCGCAGGGACCACACCTTGGTGGTTAGGCACTGAGGCTGGTCCTGGACAGTCCACTGAGTTGGCGTGTACCTGAGTGGTACCACGCTGATGGCACCCAACAGAACCTAACCCCTAGGGCCACAAGATCTCCCTGGGAAGCCAGGCACACGTCTGTCCCGGTGCAGTAGATCAAGGCCTGCCCTTCCCCCAGCTGCCCAGTGCAGGGCAGTGAGACATGGTGGACTGTTCTCCGCATGGCTGACATGATGGTGCAGCCTGGGAAAGAGGAGGCATGGGGGTGGCACCAAGGAGGCCTCTGGGACTGAGTGGAGCTGGAGTGACTTCTCTGTCCCAATACTTTCCCATCTCCTTAGTCCCCCCAGCCATGCAGACCTGCCCAGCGATCCCTTTTCGCTAAGGATTGGAAGTGACCCCTGTGGGGAATGTCCCCACCTGCAAAGGTTTTCTGAGGGTTTATGGTGGGTATTGAGCCAGAACTTGATGAGGGTAAGAGTTCCTCCTCTGCCGCGTGGTACATTCTAGTGTGTGGGACTAAAGGGAGGCTTGGATGCAGGTCAGAGCAAATCCAGGCCCTGGCCATGCAGGGTCTGTGGTCCCAGGACTGGGTGCACAGGCTCAGGGACAAGGAGGGGGTCAGGAAACTATGGAACTCCGCAGCTGGGGAACACCCCCCTCCCCAGATGGTGCCAAAGATGGGGTGGAAGCAAGTGCTCGGTCCTCTACTTTCCTTTTCCAAAGCCCCTCACTCCCACCTGGGCAGTATGAGCAACAGGCCAGCACAGGCTCCCCCGCAGCAAGCTGGCAGGTGGAAGGAGGAAGCTCCCCTCAGGGTGGCAGAGGAGGCAGAATGGGGCATCGATGGCCATCTTTGTTCCAAACAAGCCAGTGGCTGAAAGGGGACATTCAAAAAGCTTTAGAAACAATAAAGTCAACTTCCATATTATTCATTGAATCTTTAAATGTGCTTCTCTAAATGTATAATGAAAAGACCAATTAACACAATAGAAAATGAATAAAGGACATAAACTGCCTATTTTAGAATAAATACAGATGGGCAATATGAAATTATAACAAAATGCACTAATAATAACACATATGAATCTCAAAAACATTGTGCTTAGTGAAAGAAGCCAGACACAAAAGAAAACATTTTTTGTATGAGTCCATTTTTATGAATGATGAAAATTATGATAAAGACAAAGCTATCCAGACAAAAAGCCAATCAGTGGTGGCCAGGGGCCAGGCTTAGGAGAGTGGGCAGATGACAAAGGTAGAAAAACTCACCAACCCATACACTTAAAACTGATAAATTTTATTGTTTGCAAATGAAACCTGGAAGCTCACAATAAAAAAGAGAAGATTTTTAAAGCTTCTCTATGAATATAAAGCAAATTCATTTAAACATTTTAGCCCAGAAAAAGTACTTAGAGTCCATGTGGTGAAACTCCTTCCTTTTATATTTTATAAGTGAGGAAATGGAGGACCCAGAGAGATTACATAATTTATTCAAAACCATTAGCCTGCTGATGGCGGAAACTTGGCCCCGCACCCAGTCTTCCACCTTCTTTCTGTGCTGCCCGCTCCCCAGCACACTTAAATTGTGAAAATAACATGTCCCTCACACAACTTACAGGCACCAGCAAACACCTTCCATATGTATACTCCTTTTATTTTTAGCACATCCCCATCGGTTTCTATCAGAGAGGCACAGCCAGTAGGAGATATATCTTGAGATTTATTGAAAGGAATTAGTTTCTGATGAACAAAAACAGATCCAGAGACAGAGAAGCATCGATCGATCAGACAGTCAAACCTCAGAGGGAAGATAGGGGAGGGTTGAGGTTAAGGGGAGAGATCAACCAAAGGACTTATATGCAAGCATATAGGCCTAACCAATGGACATAGACAACAAGGGGGTGAAGGCATGAGTGGGGGGGTTGGGGGGTAATGTGGGGATAAGTACACATATGTAATAACTTAATCAATAAAAAATTTTTAAAAAATAAATAAATAAATAAAATTGTACATGGGAAAAAAAAAGAATGTATGGACAAGTTGATGATACAAGTTTAAAAGGGTAAGAGAGTAAGCATTTATGAAGTGTTATGTGCGTTGTGCTATTATCTGCTGGTCCTTATAGTATCTCAGATAATCCTCAAACTAGTTCTTATTCAATGTGTGGATGGAATGCCTTCTCAAAATCACTGTCTGTTCAAGCACAATATAGCATAACTAAAAGGTTTGGATCAGGACTGAGACTGCTTGAATTTGTATCTAAGTACTGCCAATAACTTTCTGTATGACTGGGAAAATTGCTCAAATGTTCTGTGTCTCAGTTATAAAATTGAAATTCTAAGAATAGTACCAAAAAAAAAAGGAATTAGTTTATGCAACTGTGGGGCTGGCTAGGCAAGCCTGACATCTGGGAGGCAGGCCGTCAGGAAAAGTGTGCTGGGACTCCGGGCACAGCTAAGCCCACAGGTGGGATTTCTGACTCAGGGAAGTTTCAGCTCTGTTTTTTTTTTGTTGTTGTTGTTGTTTTTTTGTTTTGTTTTTTTTTTATTGCTTAAAGTATTACAAAGGGTATTACATATGTGTCCTTTTTTTTTTTCCCTGCCCTTGACAATCCCCTGGCCTCCCCTAACCCCCAGTGTCTTATGTTCATTGGTTATGCTTATATGCATGCATACAAGTCCTTCGGTTGATCTCTTACCCTCCTCCCTCCTGCCCCCCAACCCTCCCCGGCCTTCCTCAGCTCTGTTCTTAAGATGCTTCGACAGATTAAATCAGGCCCACCCAAACTATCCAAAATAATCTCCTTTACTTAAAGTCAACTGATATGAAAACAAAAGAAACGATAAAGTCAACTGAGATGGGTTTTAATCACAGCTTTAAAATACCTGCATGACAACACCTACGTTACTGTTTGATTGAATAACTGGGGACTATAGCCTATCTAAACTGGCACATAAAACACCATGGCACCCAAGTAGTAGGTAAGGACAGTATCACCACTTGTGTTCTAGAAGCACAGGGCACTTAAATCTTTTGCCCAAGGCACACAGCTAACGTACATTTTGTTTTTCAATTGTAAAAAGGTTAGAAATTCTTACCTCATTATTGTTTCAAGAAGTAAATTAAATTAAATCAGTTCCAACTGTGTATGTGAAGTTCCTGGCACACTGGGTTCTCCATGTTAGAAAACAGCGATTAGACCACATTTTGCTTATAAAAAGAGCTGGTTTACAGGTTAGCTGGAAAGGAACATTCTCCCTACAGGTGGGAGCACAAGCTGGAATAACTTTTTTCAGCAAGTAGTTCCAGTTCCGAGAATTAGTTTTATAATATTTGTACACACCTGTAAAGATAGATATGCAAAGATATTCATTTTGCAATCTTATTTGTAAATAAAAAACAAAACAAAAAAACAACAACACTAAACTTCAATGGTCCTGGCTGGGTAGTTCAATTGGATAGAGCATCTTCCCAACACACCAAGGTTTTTGATTCAATCCAGGTCAAGGCACATACAAGAAGCAACCAATGAATGCATAACTAAGTCGAACAACAAATAGATGTGTCACTCTTTCTCCCCCTTCCTCTCTTTCTAAAATCAATCAATAAAACAAAACAAAACACTTAAGTGACTATCAAGAGGAAAGGAAAGTGTTAAATAAATTATGATACAGTCTGAAAATCAATCAATAAAACAAAACAAACACTTAAGTGATTATCAAGAGAAAAGGAGAGTGTTAAATAAATTATGATAAGATCTGTTGACATAAGAATGTCCAAACACATATAAAATTTTGTGTATTTGAGCCAAACTGAGGACATGTCTGGAAGCAAGATCTCAACAGTCTGAGAATAGCAGTTTTTCAGTTCTTTTTATGCATTTGGAATCTAGGCGGGAACATAAGGAAGATTTCATAAAATCCATTGGTAGGTTAGGGAGGCGGGAGGAAGCAAAGAGGAAATCCCTATGATTAGATAAAAAGTAAAATGAAGAGATACAGATCTCAGTTACATTGGTGGGTACAAGATAGTTAACATTTACAGTAAATGAGATGGTATTCATGTATCAAGATCATGTGCTCCTTGAGAGTGGCTTCTGAAGGGTCTAAAACAGTGGTTCTCAACCTTCCTAATGCCTCGACCCTTTAATACAGTTCCTCATGTTGTGGTGACCCCCAATTTCATTGTTACAAATTGAACATAATTAAAGCATAGTGATTAAGCACAAAAACAATATGTAATTATATATGTGTTTTCCGATGGTCTTAGGCGACTCCTGTGAAAGGGTTGTTCAACCCCCAAAGGAGTCGCGACCCACAGGTTGAGAACTGCTGGTCTAAAAGATAATATTATTCTGGCATTTCTAAGATATGTTAACCAAGGTGTACAAGCACAATGGACAGGGCCTGCTTAAAGCAACGATGAACCTTTTACTAAGGAAGTTATAGGCCTGAGGCCTGACTGCTCACCATGACCTGCTCAGTTAAGAATTTATGATCAGCCCTGGCCGGTGTGCCTCAGTTGGTTGGGTGTTGACCTGGGCCCATCTCGTGTCAATGTTTTTTTCTCTCTCCCTTCCTCTCTCTCTAAAAATCAATTTAAAAAAAATATTTAAAAAAACAGAATTCATGAGCACATCACCCTGTGAGGTCACTTTTGGTCACTGAATGTGTCTGATTTACTACATAGTCCCTTTGCTCACAGGCTGAACAATGGAATGAAAGATGTCCATAGTATAGTATTTCATCTAAAATAGGAGTTTGTATTATTTGATAGCATTTTTGATCCTAGACATTTTGCTAATATCTTTGGTGCTGGAAGGTGATAGGCTCTGTGCCCATTATGATTTTATAGAAAGAGGAAGATGGGAGAGAGGGAGAGAGGGAGAGAGAGAGAGATCAATTTGTTGTTCCACTTACTTATGCATTCATTGGTTTCTTGTTTGTGCTCTGACTGGGGATCAAACCTGTAACCTTGGCATATTGGGATGACACTGTAACCAACTGATACCTGGCCAGAGCTCATTTAATTTTTAACATAACCCTATGAGTGCACTGATATTATCCACATTTTATAATAGACGGTAGATGAAACCAAGTCTTGGAGAGAGTAAGACATTGCTCAAAGCTTATGCCTACCAAAGATGAAACCGAAGTTATCTATATTCCAAAGCCAGTGCAATTGGGTAGTAAATTGGGTCAAGAGGTACTAAAAATTATGCTTTTATTGGTTTGTCATTTTTCCACTGACTGTTTTAATGCTGACATGACTATAATGTAGAAAGGTTTCAAAACAGAAGCTTCGGGATATTCTGTAATTTGGGCTGCCAACGTTTAGTATTTCCAGCAAAACACTCTTACTTATCAACCTTCTCCTCCACCTCAATCAAAATAATAAACAGAAAGAAGAGAAAGCATAAATGGTTTTTCATTGCTTCTGCAATCCAAAAGAAAAACCAAAAAGTTAAAACAGGAAAGTTCAGGAAAAATCCCCAATGTGCTACCCTTTCACAAAGCAATAGAATTATTCATGTCCAGATGACAACGCCCCAATGTGCTTACAAAAAGGTTTGGTTGCCTGTTGGGTGCAATGCCTAGGCCTTCAGGATGCTCATCGGGGGAAATGCCACAGTATTATCTAGTATTCTTGGAAATTACTAGATTAAATACATCATTAAGATGCCTCCATGCTCATTTTTAGCATATTTTCATGCACCACAAATTATTTCTCTTTCTCCACAATGTCCAGCTAGATTTCTTCTAGGAGAGGGGTGGCAGGAAAAGGTCTCACTTCAGAGGATCAGGCAGGCAACCAGAGCTACTTGGCTGACCACCCCAAGATGTCTCCCACAAGGACCTCTTGCACTGCTCTACGGGACTCCCTGGGAGTTTGAGAATCCACCAGGACTCTGAGGATGGGATGATGACTTTAGGAGCAGGGGTTCTCAACCTGTGGGTCACGACCCCTGAAAATACATCCTGCATATCAGATATTTACATTACAATTCATAACAGTCACAAAATTACAGTTATGAAGCAGCAACGAAAATAATTTTATGGTTGGGGGTCTCCACAACATGAGGAACTGTATTAAAGGGTCGCAGCATTAGGAAGGTTGAGAACCACTGCTGGGGATCCTTGCTGGCTAGTTCCTTGTTTTAGGAACTCGCTAAGGAATAAGGTAGTTCTACACAAGCCGTGGGCAAACTACGGCCCGTTTGAAATGAATAAAACTAAAAAAAAAAAAAAACACTGTACCCTTTTATGTAATGATGTTTACTTTGAATTTATATTAGTTTACACAAACACTCCATCCATGCTTTTGTTCCGGCCCTCCGGTCCAGTTTAAGAACCCATTGTGGCCCTCCAGTCAAAAAGTTTGCCCACCCCTGCTCTACACTCTCTGTGGCATTTCTAAGATCCCCAAGGGCAATGAAGACGGACTAGGATTTCTGTGTCCCGGAAGCAGGTTTTCCTCAAACCCACCCGAGACCCACTGAGTTCTGGCCAAAGACCAGGGTCCCCAGAGAGTTGGGGCCAAATTGGAAGCAAGTCCTCCCTTAGACCAATAACTGTCATTCCGTGGTGGTATTTTCTGTGTGTCTATCACAAGGGAACCCCAACACTAGGAAACTAAGTCTCTGTCCTCGAGAAGCTTTCACTGGGGAGACGAGATATGTGACTTAGTTTTGCTTTCCTCTTGGTGAAACTAAAACACTTTTCTTGTATCATTCAAATTACCACTAGTCCCATTTCCCTCTTGAACTCGGAGAAAAGATTCTTGTACCATTCCCCAAATTTTCTCAATCAAGTCCCACTCACTTTCCAGAGTCATGCAACCATCACTGGACACTATCACTGCTTGTTACATTTTACATGGATCCCATGGAGATTTAGCAACTGGGAAAGTATGTGTGAGGGGCAGCAGGCTGTGCAGAGGGGTGGATGGACTTAGAAGACTCACATGCCATATTCATAGTATAGACCAGTGATGGCAAACCTTTTGAGCTCGGCGTGCCAGCATTTTGAAAAACCCTAACTTAACTCTGGTGCCGTGTTACATATAGAAATTTTTTGATATTTGCAACCATAGTAAAACAAAGACTTATATTTTTGATATTTATTTTATATATTTAAATGCCATTTAACAAAGAAAAATCAACCAAAAAAATGAGTTTGCGTGTCACCTCTGACACACATGTCATAGGTTCGCCAACACTGGTATAGACACTAATTAGCCTTGGAATGACACTGTATGTGATCCTTGCTCCCTGGACTACGGACCTGGGATGCTGGACAAGGAAACACTGAGTCAGAACAACCAGACTACAAGCCTTACTAATTCAACATGTGGTTGGGCTATGAGACTGGGGGGATTCTACCATTTGCCTGATTTCTCCTCATAGAGTGGAGACCACCATCTACGCACAGGATGCTGGTACTAATGAAATCATTTAAAGGAACTATTTGTTGCTTCCTTGGATGGGAACTGTGTTCTCTACTGAGCTCTCACATGCTATTTCATCTGGCCACGTGAGCAGTGATCTGAAGAAAGATCAGATTCCTAATTCAGAGGGTGGATTAGTTCTCAGAGTGGAAGCTGGATTCCTCAGTGGGCCCTATGGACTTGAGAATAAAGTTGAGGTGTGCTTGACCCAGAGCTACAGGTCTGCTTTGAGGACAATAAAATCCAGATCAGAAGGCAGCAATCACTGGGGGTTCAAGGGACACGGGAGGACATAAGAAAGCAAAAACACATAAACACATAAACACCAGAACGGAGTCAGTGACTCAGCAAAATTTTCAAACCTTCTCTTGAAAACATTTCCCTGTTTTTGGCTTTTGGGAAATCATATAGGAATCTATATCCTTTTTGTGGACTTAAATTGTTAAAAAGTATGTTTAATGTATGTCTTTAGAATTGGTCAATGAATGAAACTCACTTTGTTCATACCTGAGTTTCTCAAAACCATGAGTCATTGAAGCCTTGCTATCAGAGGTAGGCTTAAACACGTGACAATGATTGATCATAGATAGGGAAGCTGCAGAGTTTTTGTCTCAGAAATAATCAAGCAAGGAAACACCCAGGAGGCACAGGGCAAACCGCTGTCCTGGAAGCTGGTGGGGTGGGAAGATGCGGAGGCCCAGTCCGTGTGGGCAGCAGCGTGCCTTCTGTGTGGCTCACCTGTCTTTTCCTCCTTTTGGCATGACACCAGGTAAGCTGGCATCGAAGTCAGGAGCCTGGCCCTGGGAGCTTTGGTGCCTTATCTCAGGATGATCTCAGCGCTTCCATTTGCTTCTCCTGGTGCCTGCTGGCACCCGGAGTCCAGTGTGCAATGTAGGTGATGGGGCTCCTGGTAAGAAAATGAAGGCAGATTTCCTCAGGCTCAGCTTCCTTGCTAAGCCCTGTTGGCCTGAAGCACATCTACGTTACTCCTTCACTGGAGAGAGGAACCGGACTCCCCCCTTGATTTTGTACACCCCACAGCTGGGACCATCTCATCTGTAAAATGGGCATACAATGTGATGGGGGAAGGGCACGTAATAAGAATAGGAACTCAGTTGTTTAATGATGATTCACCTTACTAACTATAGATAAGAGGTTTTCTGACAGATCCTGGGAAACAGGAGGATGTGCTATAAAAGTAAACGCATTTTAAAAGCAGATCAAGGACAGGACTCACTTGGATTTGGCTGGTGTGCCTGAACTCTCACCCCATCCGGGAGTTTTTCTCAGGAATGCTGACTATTCTCCGGTTCCAGGAACAGGCAGAGCTGTTTGTAACATCATAGAAGATTAGTCAACTTGTTATCAGACTTTTGACTCCTGAAGGCCGGACTGCAGACCCTCCCCTCCCCTTCCGTTGTTACATTCGTAGTTCACAGCTGCATCTAGTTATCTTCTTCCTTGCCTGTATGTAACCCGCCAACTGGCGAGGGGAATAATAGATTTTCTGACTGCTCTCTCAAGCTGCCGGCATTATTAGAATAAATGCTCAAATATGATTCAACCCTGTGTCTGCTTAATTTGGCTCAAGTAGTGACAGGCTGCCTTGAGCCAGTTGTGTCCGGTATCAAGGCACTCATCTCCTAGGGCTGTGGTTCTCAAAGTGGGTCCCCTGACCAGCAGTAGCATGCATTGACAGGAACTTGTTAGAAAAGCCAATTCAGAAACCCCTCCCAGACCCACTGGAACAGAAACTCGGGAAATGGGAGCCTGAGATCTGTTCTCACACGCCCTCAGGTGACTGATGCACGCGGAAGTCTGTGAACCACGGCACAGGGTTGCTGTGAACAGAACCTGAAGGAGCACGTGTACCAGGCTCAGAACTGCGCCTGGCACCTGATCCTTGGCTGTTAGTACCATCATCATCACAAGACACTTTCTAATAACGCTGAGGTGCCCGTGGCTCCAGGTGCCCGCGGATGGAGACGCCTTTCCTGGGGGACATGAGCTGGCTCCCAACAGCACCAAGGGCTTCTCTGCCTTGACCACTTACTATGTATCGGCATCAAGGGAAGACACGCAGGAATTGACGTCAGTAAGGAAAGCCGTTATTAATGCGGATGATAACACCAGGGAGATGCTCAGGGACTAGACCAGAACTGTCTCAGGAAGGGGTGGGTAAGAAATGCTTTTCTATGCAGAGACTGTGGGAGAGGTGGCTGTGTGAAAAGTAAGGGGGGAGGGGTGGTAACAAAAACCGCAGTGTGGAAGTCTTTTTTCTTTTTCTTTTTAAATTTATTGATTTGAGAGAAACATCGATTTGTTGTTCCATTTATTCCGGCATTCATTGGTTGACTCTTGTATGTGCCCTGACCAGGGACCAACCCATAACCTTGGTGTATCAGTACAATGCTCTAACCCAGCCGTGGGCAAACTACGGCCCGCGGGCCGGATCCGCCCGTTTGAAATGAATAAAACTAAAAAAAAAAAAAAGACCATACCCTTTTATGTAATGATGTTTACTTTGAATTTATATTAGTTCACACAAACACTCCATCCATGCTTTTGTTCCGGCCCTCCGGTCCAGTTTAAGAACCCATTGTGGCCCTAGAGTCAAAAAGTTTGCCCACCCCTGCAACCCAATGGTTGGCAAACCGTGGCTCACGAGCCACATGCGGCTCTTTGGCCCCTTGAGTGTGGCTCTTCCACAAAATACCACGTGCGGGCGCGCACGTACAATGGGATTGAAACTTCGTGGCTCGTGCGCAGAAGTCGGTTTTCGGCTTGGGCGAGTCTATTTTGAAGAAGTGGCGTTAGAAGAAGTGGGGGGTGTCGGGAGACAGGGCGAAGGTGGGCCTTGGGATATGCAGCGCGGGGGAGGCGCCAAATATCAACAGTACTTAAACTATATAGGTAGGTTAATAACAATGTACCTACCTATATAGTTTAAGTTTAAAAAATTTGGCTCTCAAAAGAAATTTCAATCATTGTACTGTTGATATTTGGCTCTGTTAACTAATAAGTTTGCTGACCACTACTCTAACCAACTGAGCTACCTAGGGAGGGACTTGGAAGTCTTGAAACTTAAAAAAGAAAAAAACACCCTGTCAAACTTTCCACTAACAGGTGAGTTGAAGCATGAAATGTTGGCTGTACTCAGGCCCCATGAGCAAAGAAGTTAGAGTGTAGGAAGGTCACATAGAATTTAGTGCCTAGCTGTCCTAGTCAAGCCAACTGAAAGGTACGTTAAACACAAAGTTTTGATCAACCTTGCCAAGAAATTGATTTTTACTTCTCCTCTGTGCAGTAGGCTCAAAAATGGACCCCAAAGATATTGGGTCTTAATTCTTGGAGCCTGTAAATGTTCACTGACACGGCAAAGATTTTGCAAATGTGATCAAATTAAGGATCCTGGCAGGAGAGATGATCTGGGTGGGCCCTAAGTGCAATCGTAAGTGTTTTTATAAGGAAATGGAGGGAAGTTTGACACGGGCAGAAAAGGAGAGGAAACCATGGCAACAGCGGCAGAGATTGGGATGATGTGGCCACAAGTCACAGAGTGCCTGGAGCCACCAGGAGCATAGGAGAAGAGAACTACGCTCTCCCCTAGAGCCGCCAGACAGTGCAACACCTGGTTTTCAGCCCAGGTGATGCTTATTTTGGACTTCCGACCTCCATAGCAGTGAGAGAATAAATTCCTGTTGTTTGAGGCCATCGAGTTTGTTGGGATTTGTCACAGAGACCATAGGAAACTAATATACCTTATTTCATGAGGTCTTGTTCAGATTGGAGGAAAAGATCCTCTGGCATCCAAAGAAGAGTGTGGATTATAGTTTTAGGAGTGTGGAGAGATCCCTCTAGGTCAGTGCCTTGGTTATCTACTGCACCAAGAGGCTTTGTCATATCCCATCCATATATATAAAAGGCTTCTATATATATAAAAGGCTAAGCAACCGGCTGACTGGCCAGTAGCTATGATGCACACTGACCACCAGGGGGCAGACGCTCAACGCAGAAGCTGCTGAGCTACAGTGACTTTGCAGAGTGCCCTCTCTCACTCTGGGACCCCTTGGGGGTTGTCAGACTGCTGGTTTCGGCGCAACCCCCTGCAGGCCAGGCTGAGGGACCCCACTGGTGCACGAATCCATGCACTGGGCCTCTACTTTAAATATATTGGTCATGGCTGTACTCATTTACTGTAAAAACAAGATTAGTTGAGTTAATATCAGATTTTAAAATGGAAAGGCTAAACTTTAAAAAAGCCATTGGTAAAGTTACATGTATGATGTGTCTAAGTAAATGCATGAACTACAAGAGAGGACAAAGAGTTTAATTAATTCTTGTTGAGTGATTTACTTAACGAATTGGCTGACTGTTTAACCCTATAGAAAAAAAGCAAGGTTACAGTAGTTCAGAAAAGTAAGTTATTTTATAAATGACTTCATATGAACATCTAATCATAACAGGCTCTTTTCCATAAAAATATAAATGGTAATAGGTAATAAGCCACTTTACAAGTGGACAGTTTTCTGGATAATGTTTTTAATATATATACTTCAGAGAGGAAGGGAGAGGGAGAGATAGAAACATCAACGATGAGAGAGAATCATTAATCGGCTGCCTCCTGCATGCCCCCTACTGGGGATCAAGCCCACAACCAGGGTATATGCCCTTGACTGGAATTGAACCTGGGACTCTTCAGTCCACAGGCTGGCGCTCTATCCACTGAGCCAAACCAGCTAGGGCTCTGGATAATGTCTTTTAAGAGTAAGTTTGGCTTAGTGAATTTCAACAAATTGACAGGGGAGGTTATAATGGGGAAGGTTTTAAGTGGCCTCATGGTCTTGAATACCACCACACTAGATTTGTTCATTCCCCTATGGTTAAAAACTTCCAGAGATGAAGTAAAGAATTCTATCCTGTTTTCCTATTGAGCAAAAGTAATCTATTCAGATGCACACAAGAAGATACTTTCACAGACACTGCATTTTAAATGGGAATCGGGAAGTTCTGCCAACTGCATTTTATCAAAGGCAGGGCTCAGGTTTGGTTGCTTGACTAAAACGTGACCATTTTAATAATTAGCACTCATCAAAGTTATGTGGCCATGGAAATGGGGATAGAAGAAGAAAAGGAACACGATAGTAACAACCCATTTCTGTCATGCATTACTTAGCAGATTACGTATAAATCGATGTCATGAGTTGGAGCAGTACCTTCCACTCTCTTGCCTTAATGACTTTCTCCTGTATTTCTCCTGATTTAGGTATTTCTTGGTTTGACTTTAGGTTTTGAGCATATTTGCAATAAAGAGAGTCCATTTTTTGTTTCATTGTGTTTGTATCACATCCCAAGAAACAAAGGGGATGCCATTCTTTGGAGCGGCACCTGCCACACAGCCTACGGTGAGGCCATTGCCTAAGGTGCAGGCGTTCGTGCAGTAGCAGGTTTTTCCACCCTGTGCAATCTTATGGGGCTGTGACCCAAGGGAACTGTAAAGCCCACGTGATAGAATAACTTGGATTTCTTGTGATGGGCTGAGTAAACAAAAGAACAGTGCTAGGTTCTATATGACTATTGTACTCTGACCTATAAAAGAAAACTCTGTAGAATCCACCTCAAAACAGTCAGAACCTCCTGAATGGCTACCAATTTCTTTTGCCTCCACTTCCCACCTAGGACAAAGCAGAGAAACCCAAATATTCTCCCCAAACCAATCACAGGAAATGCTCCATGCCTAGTCGTTCCTCCTACATCTTCTCCAAGACACCAGCCTTTAATCAGGGCTTAGGGAAGCTTCCTTGTTTTTTCATTATAAAGCTTCTCCTCACCCCCAACTGGCTTTGAATTGTCTCCCTTGTTTTCATGTGGGTGGTCTTCCACTTGCGTTGACTGCCTTAATTTTTTAAAAAAGAAAAACAAAACAAAACTCCAGCCATATGCAAAACATTGTGCTTTGTAACCACTTCAGAACTTTCATTCCTAGTGGTGTTTGAGAGGAAAGAGATTCTAATTCAAAGGACATAAGTGAAATTTTTAATAAATTGGTTTTCAAAATATTTATTAATTTGTGCTTCTGCAGGCTCTCAATTGAATTTTAACTAAGAATTTACAAGTTGGCATGCACTATGACTCCAGATAATAATAAAGATATGCCTAGAAAAGAGTCTAGGGAGGGGACGAGGGATGTTTATTTTCTAAAATATATTTTCTACAATGAATATGTTTCTTAAATAATTTTAAAAAGAAACTTTTAAAAACATTTCTGAATTAATATCTTTAAATATATTCGTGAAAGTACATTTCTTAAAGCCAAGAGAAGCACTTTGGATGCTAAGGAAGACAATGATCCATCCATAATGCCAAGAGCAGGAAAGTAAAAGCAGTCTCCGCCCTTCTCCACTGCTGTTCTCCTGATTAAGCCAAATTCTTTTGCTAATAACTCCTTCCCGTGGGTTTTCAGAAAGGCTTGAGAGGAAGAATCCCTGCCTGGGGAAGACAGGACAGGAGCACTAGGAATGCCAGCCTTCCCTGGAGACCCTCCCGTCTGTCCCCTTTCCTCCGAGGATCTGGGCCTGACCATCAGGCCTGCGTTTTGCGCATTGTCATTCCGCTAGATTCCTCCCGAACCAGCTGCGCCCACCTGTGAACAGTGAGCACATCTGTCCGCGGGCTCTTCCTGCCAGCAGCCCGCCCCGCGGTTTGCTGCGGGATAAGCAGGAACCGCTGGACCAGATGTTACTGTCTCCGCGCCCCCGAGATTTTAACCAGGACGAGGACCCGAGCGCACTCGGGTTACCCTGACATCCACCGGGGCTCGCTGTAAGCTCTCCCTGAACCACCCGCCAAGCACATGAATTCCAGGTAGTTGGTTGGTCCGGGTCCTAGGAAGGTGGGGGACTCTCCTCAGAGTTGTCCCTGGGCCCCCGCTCGCCTCCCCCGGGTCTGGGGAGGTAGGTCCGACCGAAGCCCAAGGAGTTGGGACTGCGCCGCGTCACGCGCCGGGGGTTTCAACCCCAGAGGCCCCGCCCCCGGCCGGCTCAGCCAATCGCGGCGCGGGCAGGCGTTGGGGGCGGGGCTGCCGGGCCGAAAGCCCGGGGCCTTAAAAGGCTGAGTCAGGGGCGATTGGGCCAGAACTACGGGCCGGTCGACCTTTCGAGGAGTTTATTGCGCCCGTGGAGTGCGGCCTCCCAGCTGTGGCGCCGCAGTCAGTCCGTGGCCGCGC
>NW_005871446.1:9138-41226 GCF_000147115.1 Myotis lucifugus | reverse complement strand
TCCCCCAGGACTCGGACAGGGAGAGATTGGAGCCAGGGCCCCGGCCAGACAGGACAGCAGGCTAGAAAGGCATGCGGCGCCCGCTTCGAACCCCCGCTTCTCCACTTGGGGGCTTCGAGGCCCGCATAGCAGAAAGGAGGGGTTCGGGGAGAGCCGGAGATCCCCCGGGCGCTGGGCCTATGCAGGGAGCCGCCAGGCCTCAGGGCCGGTGGCGGCCATCGGTTCCGGCGGAGACCGGTGACCAGCGCTGGGCCACAACCTCCGGGACGCGGGCGTCTGCGGGGAGCGGGCCGGCATTCCAGCGGCGCGGCCCCGCCGGCTGCGTCGGCGTCACCTGGGGCCCGGCCAGTGTCCGAGCACCTGGAGGGAGAGCTGGGCCGGTGCAGACAATGCCAGCGGGGCTCTGTGCTCGGTGCTCCTCCGAGCCACGTGATCGCGTAGCGGGTTTGCGGGAGGGACTGACGGTGTGGGCTGCGGAGGCCAAGTGTGCTGGCTGCCCCGCGGCCCATGTTTTCCCGGGGAGGCCGGTCAGAAAGGTTTCAAATTCCAGAAACAAAGGCTCGAAGGCATATCGCACCCCTGCGGTGCAGTAGTCAAGCAGAAGGGTGTGAGGCGGAACCCTAACTCCTGGGGATCCCTGCTCTTACCTGGGAGCAGAGTCCTGATACATAATTTCCTGGGTCACTCCGGGACCTTGAGTAAATAACCTGGACCGACAGTTTCTTTCTCCTGCTTTAAGATTCAGACCCATAAGGTGCCCCGAGGCCCTTAATCAAAACCTAAATGGTCATTGCGCTATTACAATGAAGTCTGTTTCAATTCCTGCAGCACTTGTCAGCCTGTTTTTCATTTTGATGGCTGAATCATATGCCTCCACTATTTGGTAAGCCCTTGGCCTGTTTTTCTCCACCCACATCCGTAGCCTTCAGCAGACCTTCCATAAATATCAGGGAAGGTAATTTAAATGTTTTTTATCCCACAGTAAGATGGCTTTACAGAAGGATTGGTCTAATCAGATCACTCATTCCCCCCCCCCCCCTTCCTAGGTTTTGAAACATGAATCCTTCATTCCTCCTGACCGCCCTTTGCTTGGGAATAGCCTCAGCTACTCCAAAACTTGATCCAAGATTGGACGCACAGTGGTACGAGTGGAAGGCAACACACCGGAGACTATATGGCGTGGTGGGTAACATCTGAAACTGCCCAGAGGGACCCACAGAGAAGGGCCCTTGAGGTCAGGCGTTTATAGCCAGAGAGTAGCTTCCCGAGGTCAGCCGTCCCCGAGCAGTAATTTAATGGCAGCCATTAATGAGCACCCTATGGGTGTACATCCCTGTGATGGCACTTGGAGAACAGCACCCAGTAGTATAAAGCCTTCCCTGGCTGTGGTTTCTCTTCCTCTCTGTCTGTAAATCCCCCTTGGTGAGGGTAGGTTGGGTTTTCAGTAGAAACAACAGCGTGGTATGCGCTTGCCTCTAGAATGAAGAAGGATGGAGGAGAGCGGTGTGGGAGAAGAATATGAAAATGATCGAACTGCACAATCGGGAATACAGCCTAAGGAAACAGGGCTTCACCATGGCGATGAATGCCTTTGGCGACATGGTGAGTGTGGCTTGGGAGGCTTCGCTTTTTGTGCTTCTTCTCCTCAGTACTTTAGCAAAATAAGCTCTTGCTTTTTCAACAGTTGATTTACTTTTCCTTGTAGACCAATGAAGAATTCAGGCAGGTGATGAATGGCTTTCAGAACCAGAAGCAACGGAATGGGAAGGTATTCCGAGAGCCTCTCTTTGCTCAGATCCCCTCATCTGTGGATTGGAGAGACAAAGGCTATGTAACTCCTGTGAAGAACCAGGTATGACCGTGTTCCGATCTTTTTAACTCGGAAAAGCCGAAAAGGAACGGCATCCCTGCTCGGGTCCACTGGAATGACATGCTTTTTGCTGGGGTGTTTTTACAGAGCTGTTGATATATGGGCTGTTGGCAATC
Source organism: Myotis lucifugus (assembly GCF_000147115.1). Taxonomy (NCBI): domain Eukaryota; kingdom Metazoa; phylum Chordata; class Mammalia; order Chiroptera; family Vespertilionidae; genus Myotis; species Myotis lucifugus. The sequence goes on along the minus strand of NW_005871446.1, from coordinate 39,240 downwards.
TTTGTATTTGTCTTATAAACTGATGGTTGTTTTTTTTATTTTCAGGGTCAGTGTGGTTCTTGTTGGGCTTTTAGTGCAACTGGTTCCCTTGAAGGACAGATGTTCCGGAAAACCGGCAAACTCGTCTCGCTGAGTGAGCAGAACCTGGTGGACTGCTCTCGCTCTCAGGGCAATGAGGGCTGCAATGGTGGCCTAATGGATAATGCCTTCCAGTACGTCAAGGACAACAAAGGCCTGGACACAGAGGAATCCTATCCATATCTCGCAAGGGTAAATGGAGCTCCTTATCTTGTTATTCCAGCTCTGCTTTTGAAAGTTGAGCATTTTCAGAGATAACAGACACCTTAGTCAGCATTCACATTTTAGATGCAAACTGTCAGAACTGTCACCACAAATTATCAAATTTTGCACAGATCTCTGATGAGGTGGCTAACTGTAGCCGTTCTTACTTCTATGTAACATGGAGAATATATGCACTATTCTGCATATAATGCAGACTTCTCCATAGTGAAAAATTTTTTAAGGCAGCCAATAGCATTTTGCTTCCTGGGTTGCTGTAAAACAGAGTTGACTTAGAAATAATTAAGGTGCCAACTGCTGAGTCTGGGGTCTTAGAACTAATGCTCCCCAGGAGGTGGGTGGTGCTCATAAGTCTCCTTCCCATTTACCTTTAAAAGGAGTCAAACACCTGCAACTATAGACCTGAGTATTCTGCTGCCAACGACACTGGCTTTGTGGATATCCCTCAGCGTGAGAAGGCCCTTCTGAAGGCAGTGGCGACTGTGGGGCCCATCTCTGTTGCTATAGATGCAGGCCATTCATCATTCCAGTTCTATAATGCAGGTAGGTGTTTGTCTTTTTATTACAGAAATTCGGGTAGGCAAAATTGGAAAACACCATCAGGACTTTTTGGTATGGAGTTCTACTTTCCAGGACTGTAGAATTTTGAGTGTGTACATTTAACATAGTGATGTTTCCACTTTAAATATTTTCCCATGATGACAAACTGTTCATAAATATCTTTAAGTGGCTATGTAATTAGTTCTATAGATGTAACCTAAACTTGCATGACTATCCTCCAATTAATTGTTGGACCTTTATTCCAAAAATTTATTATTGTAATTAGAACTATAAAGAGCCCTTTGGCTCGAGGGTTCTTTATAGAACCTTTAGGTGGCATTCTAGGAGTAGGAAGGATTATGCTAATTAATATTAGTTAAATGAGTGCCTAAATCATATTAGTCTTGATAACTAGATCATATTGGAATTTTTTTTTTTTTTTGGTTAGAAAATATATTGGATTTAGTTAAATTTTGTTGATTTCTAGTGAGTTGAGTTTGCCTTTTTATCAGCCATTACTATTTTTTGGCAAATAAATTTAAGCCTCATTTGGAATTTATGACATAATACTGAATTTTGAGAGGGTGGGTTCCTGCCACCTGTCACTTAGAGCTTCTCATCCCCACATTGAATTTTACTCTCTTAGGCATCTATTATGAACCAAACTGCAGCAGCAAAGACCTGGATCATGGTGTTCTGGTTGTTGGCTATGGCTCTGAAGGAGGAGACTCAAAGAACAATAAATTTTGGATTGTCAAGAACAGGTATAAAACCCCAAATGTTATATTTGAAATTGAAAAGGGAATCCTTGTTTGGAACCAGTATTTGGTTTCAGGTCCAAAAATGCTCAGTTTTGGAATTCCAGAAGTCTTTCTTATACTTAACAGTCACAGAATTTCTGGTGTTTGATTTTAAGATTCTGTAGAACCTGGTTAGTGTTATTATTATGTATTTGTAGCATTGCATTTGTAATTCTGAAAATTTTCTTAAGAACACATCTGGTCCCAAGGGTTTCCGGTAAAGGACTTCTTAGTTGCAGGGTTGAGAGCTGATTTCCTTTTTCTGTCTCCAATTTTTCAGCAAGGTTTAGTGAGCAGAAACATCGGCCTCTGCTGATTCTTTAGGTCTAAAAATTGTCCCAGAGTTCAGTGGCCTGCTTGCATCCTTCCTGTTGTCATTCATTTGATGTCCTGCCATTGTATTCTGCTTCCCATCTCAGGCAGAGGAGGTTATCAGGAGCAATTTTCACAGCCAAAGTTCTTTAACTGAGATGATGTGTAAGACAGCTGTGGAAATAGACTGTTACATTGGAATCCCAGTTCCGCCTCAATGTCATAGCTTAGTAAGTTAAAATAAGGACCCTGGGGGAATTATAGGCTTATTATAAATATATGTAACAGCCCTCAGAAGAGTGTCTGATACATGGTAAGCACTATTTTAAGTATTAGCTAGCATTATTAATGAAGCTAATATGACTTGATTCTTTGAATAAAATGCAAAACATGCTCTTCTTTCAGCTGGGGTTCAGGATGGGGCATGAATGGCTACGTAAAAATGGCCAAAGACCAGAGCAACCACTGTGGGATCGCCACGGCAGCCAGCTACCCTACTGTGTGAGCTGATGGAGTGGTAATGGAAGCCTTGAGGACGGCACATCCAGAGGGATTTTATCTTTAAACTGATCAGACCTTTATTGTGTAAGATGAGAAGCTTGAATCATTAAGGATCCAAGTTGTGATGTGAATTCTGTGACATTTTTATAAAGGTAAAATGTTACCAGTACTTTAATTACTGTTATAAATAGCTTTATAATATTGAAGACTCATTGCTGAATTCTAAGACATTTGAATTTTCATTTTTTAAAAGGATATATAAAAATTTACCTTTTAAAATAAATTTTAATTCAATATGTAAAAGTGGAACTTCTTTCTGTTTTTTAATGCGTTAACTTTTTGCATAGTCGGGGAATATAATTGGGCTCTAAAGACATAGTAAATGTGCCCGTGTACAGGAGAAAGATCCTGGGTAGCCCTCTGGGTCTTCTGGTTATAAACATGCAGATTTCATGTCAGCTGCCCATTGGCTGTGTTGACCTAACTCTTGAATCTAGCAAAATGTGATAAACAATCTGGAAGGACAAAGGTAAACTTGTTTTAATAAAGAAAAACAATTCATTTTTAGAAAAATGAATGGACACAGAATCGTAGGTTTTAGATACTAGAAGAGGGCCTCCGCTTCTTGCACTCCACATGGCGGTAACTAGGAGGATAGGTGGTAAGAGTCTCGGAGCCAGTTACTGAAGCATCCACCTGAATCACGGGAAGACCATGATTTATTTATTCTACTTTGCAGTTGAGTAAGGACCAGACGCCAGGATGGCCAGGTCTCTGGTGGCATTCCACATAACTCTGCTGGAAAAGCCTCATTTGTTACCAGTGTTAGCAAAAGTAAGTTTAGTGGTTGTGATGAACAAATCTCAGGTGCTTGTTCATAACTGAAGAAATGTCTTCAAGTTCTCAGGAAATGAGGCTGGGCTGCAAAATAGTCCTGACTTTGGAAGATGGGTGAGAGATCACTAGGTGAAATGTGGGGTTAGCTACCTCATTTTTGAATTAAAAATAAACTCATGCCCTGGCTGGTTTGGCTCAGTGGATAGAGCGTCAGCCTAGGGACTGAAGGGTCCCAGGTTCAATTCTGGTCAAGGGCACATCCTTGGGTTGTGGGCTCGATCCCCTGTATGGGTGTGTAGGAGGCAGTCGATCAATGATTCTCTCTCCCTCTCCCTTCCTCTCTGAAATCAATAACAATATACTTAAAAAAAAAAAAAACTCAAAGGGAACAAAACTGCCTAAGCACATGGTTGCACAGGAAACCCCTCGTTACAATATTGAATCTTGAATCTCTGCTTAATGGGGCCATATTACTAAATTCAGTCTAATCTGTGTTCCTTCCACTATTACCCCCGGTCCCTTAATGTTCATTCCTTCCTGTATTCCCCAGATATGTCAGTATAAATTGGAAAAATCGGGCAGTTCTTTTGGAATGTAGTGCACCTCCTGGGTCATTCTCTGTACCTCACTTTTCAGGGCCTGCTGGGACTTGAGTCTGATTACAGGAATAAAGAGGGATGGTGGGAGCACTTCCTAAGATCCGCAGTGTCTTGCAAGGAAACTACATCAGGGAAGGCCATTGCCTTCATTGCTCGGGCAAAACAGGTTCAACCTCAGGGAGAAGTTTGCTTCTGGCAAAGAGGCTCGGCAGGATTTGGGGGTTCAACATCCCCAGCTTCACCAGAATTGCCCAAATACGCTCAATCCAGATTTCAGGACATTCCTTCCCAATCAATGCCCTCACTTGAGCAGCTCCTACCCTAGAGTGGAGAATTCGATTGTCATTGTAATTCAGCCCATTTGGAGGATGAGGCTTTGGCTTTGGTTTGCAAAAATCATAGCTCTGTGGCTATAAGTGATAGGAATTTCTTTAGGGAAGATAGGGAACTCTGGTCATTTAGGTTACACTTGAGCCAGAAATGTGAAGCCCTGAGCTCATCCTTTTTCTTCCCTCACTCTGTCCAGTGTGGTTATAAGCAAACAGCCAATCTCATATTCATTAGTTTGATCAAAATGTTCTGTATCAAATACATGGGTCCCAGAGCCTCACCTCTTATCCGTTGGTGGGGTTTTGCCTATCTGTTGCCATATCATGTCATAGACTGTCAGAGCTCTCTTTGCAACTGGAAATGGTGCCTTTAAATCTAATCAGATTAGAGAATCTGTTCCAGAAACCAATTCAGGAAACTCTTTCTTAAGATTCTCTTCCTCTAAAACCCATGTCAGTAACAAAATCTGCGTTGAAAGGAATTAGCTTATGCCACGCGGGGGGTGGCAAGTCCAACATTTCTAGGGCAGGCTGGCTGGCTAGAAACTTGGGCAATATTTCTGTGTTATAGTCTAAGGCAGAAATGTCTCCAGGAAACATCAGTGTTTGCTCTTAAGGACTTCAACTGATTGGATGAGTCCGATGCAACTTATGGAAGATATTCTACTCAAAGTCAACTGATTATGGATGCTAATTACATCTACAAAATACCTTCACAGCAATAACTAGACCAGTTTTCAACCAGTGTGCTGCAAGAATTTTTAAAACATGTCAATACCTGACTATTTAGTCATGGGCACTGACCCTTTTTCCCTTAGATTGCCAAAAAAAATGACAACAGTCCTGGCTGGTTTGCTCAGTGGTTAACCATTGGCCTGTGGACCGAAGAAGCACCATCCCTGGTCAAGGATACCTACCTCAGTTGCAGATTCAGTCTCAACAGGAGGCAACCAGTTGATGTGTCTTTCACATTGACTCATCTCTATCTCTCTCCCCTTCCTCCCTCCCACTCACTCTCTAAAGATCAATGGAAAAAATATTCTCAGGAGAGGATTTAAAAAAATATAAATGACAACAGCCAACACAGCAATAGCCATATGGTTTGAATGAATCAAAATTATACCTATTTGTTGTCAGATAGGCAAAAAATGTATTTTTTTGGTGTGGTGCAGAATTTTAGTAATTAGTTTATGTGTGCCATGAGATGGAAAAGGTTGAAAATCGCTGTCCTATTATATTAAATCTGGACCTGTCTCAACCAGCTTTCTCTCTTTCTCTCTCTTTAATATCTTTATTGATTTCAGAGAGGAAGGGGAAGGGAAAGAGAAATAGAAACATCAATGATGAGAGAGAATCATTGATCGGCTATCTCCTGCATGTCCCCTACTGGGGATCAAGCCCGCAACCCAGGCATGTACCCTTGACTGGAATCAAACCTAGGACCCTTCAGTCCACAGGCTGAAGCTCTAGACACTGAGCCAAACCAGCTAGGGCTCAACCAGCTTTCTAAGTGCTATTCCAGGTTGCAAAATTCTCATTTTCTTCAATCATGAAATGTTCACAAGAGGCTCACTATAAATTTTATAGATTTTTAAAGCATAAATATCATACAGTATCTCTCTTCATATGATAATCATTCGATAGTCAAATGTCATTTCAGATGATAACTTGCTGGATCATTTGGATGCTAAACCTTAGTTTTTTATGTATGGGTTGTTGTTTTTTTAATATATTTTGGATATTAACCCCTTTCCTATTGATGTTTTTGTAAATTTGTTTTTAATGAAAGACTTGGTTGTTCCATAGTTTATAATGAATAGTAATGAAAATCAACTTTTAAAATGAAATAGGGCCCTGGTTGGTGTGGCTCTGTTGGTTGGAGCATCGTCTCATACACCAAAAGGTCACAGGTTTGGTTCCCAGTCAGGGCACATGCCTGGGTTGCGGGTTCTATCCCTGGTCAGGGTACATACAGGAGGCAACCTATCAGTGTTTTCTCCGACATCAGTGTTTCTCTCTGTCTCTCTCCCTCTCCCTTCCTCTCGCTCTAAAATCAATAAAGGCATATCCTCAGGTGAGGATTTAAAAAGTAAAAATGAAATAGGAATGTGTTTATCAAGAAATTAATATAATCTCTGAGATTAAGAATCAAGGATAATTCAAAATCCTGGATTAAAGGAAACCTGTTGTTTGTTAGAAATACTCAATTTTCTATTTGTGCTCAAGCCTAAATAATGAAAAACTTACTGGGCAAAGGCTACTAATACGGCTTTATTGTGAATAACTAGAGGCCTGATGCACAAAATTCGTGCAAGGGGCTCAACCCTCGCAGTCCTGGCTGCCTAGCGGCCCATGGCCCCATGGCCCCTCCCACTGATTGTTCCGGAAGGTCGTTGTGGAAGGTCATTCCGGAAGGTTGTTCTGCCATTCAGTCTAATTAGCATATTAGCTCTTTATTATCTACACTAATAAAAGAGAAACATGGTAATTAGCGTACGACCGCTACCCTTTTCATTGGCTAATCAGTGACTATATGCAAATTAACTGTCAGCCAAGATGGCGGCCGGCAGCCAGGCAGCTGGAAGCAAACATGAGGCTTGCTTGCTGCAGTGACTGCAGACTCCAACGTTCCCCGCCTGCGCTGCCGGCCTCTGAGCTGGCAGTTTGAAACTTTGTAACAAATATAGAAGCTAAACAAAACCCTGGGATCTCAGAGCTGGAGTTATACATTGTTTCGATTATAGAACGGCAAACAAACCAGTGGAAGCCTCAGAGCTAGAGCCAGAGTTAAAGCTGGCCCAGAATAAAATTAAAAAAAGAGAAAAAAAAGGAGCGGTTGGGAGCTTCAGTCAATAACCGCCAGACTGAAAGCAGCCCTCAGCCCCTCACCCAGACTGGCCAGGCACCCCAGTGGGGACCCCCACCCTGAAGGGTGTGTGACCAGCTGCAAACAGCCATCATCCCCTCATCCAGGCTGGCCAGGCATCCCAGTGGGGACCCCCACCCTGATCCAGGACACCCTTCAGGGCAAACCAGCCGGCCCCCAGGCCTCTATCCTATATAGTAAAAGGGTAATATGCCTCCCAGCACCGGGATCAGCGGAGCCTCGAGGCCTCCTGGCACCGGATCAGCGTGACAGGGGGCAGCACCCAAACCCCCTGATCACCCTGCAACTCTGTGTGTGACAGGGTGCGGCGTCCCAACCCCCTGATTGGCCCTGCTCTGTGACAGGGTGCGGCGCCCCAACCTCCCCCCCACCCCCACAGGCCCTGCTCTGTGTGTGACAGGGTAGAGTCATAACCTCCCCCATCGGCCCTGCCCTGAGTGTGACAGTGGCGGTGCCCCAACCCCCTGATCGGCCCTGCTCTGTGGGTGACAGGGGGTGGTGCCCTAACTCCCCTATCGGCCCTACTCTGTGAGTGACAGGGGGGAGCTCCTCAACCCCCTGATCGGCCCTGCTCTGTGCGTGACAGGGGGGAGCTCCCCAACCCCCTGATGGGCCCTGCTCTGTGCATGATAGGGGGGGAGCTCCCCAACCCCCTGATTGGCCCTGCTCTGTGCATGACAGGGGGCAGCACCCAACCCCCTGATTGGCCCTGCTCTGTGCGTGACAGGTTACGGAGCCCCAACCCCCCTGATAGGCCCTGCTCTGTGCGTGACAGGGGGTGGCGCCGCAACCTCCCCATTGACCCTGCCTTGAGTGTGACAGGGGGCGGTGCCCCAACCCCCCAATTGGCCCTACCCTGAGCGTGACTGAGGGTGGCACCCCAACTACCCAATCGGCCCTGCTCTGTGCATGACAGGGGGCGGTGCCCCAACTCCCCAATCAGCCCTGCTCTGAGCCCGACCAGGGGCTGCACCTAGGGATTGGGCCTGCCCTCTGCCACCCAGGAGCAGGCCTAAGCCAGCAAGTCGTTATCTCCCGAGGGGTCCCAGACTGTGAGGGGGCACAGGCCAGGCTGAGGGACCCACCCTTCCCCCCCGAGTGCACAAATTTTTGTGCACCGGGCCTCTAGTATAGAATAATAGACCATATGCCCAAATTCCAAATAACTAAGGCTAATTCCCTCCAATATCTCAGCAAATGGTTTTTATTTTTCAAAACTCAGATCTAGTCATCATTCTCAACCTTTGAAATCCCTTTCTTCACAGAAACTTGTAGAACCTTAAAACACAAACTGACTTACCTTCATGAATTTAGGACCTTTCTGTGAACGTATTTTTCAGTCACCTCAAACTACATAAATGTCAAATAGTTGACTAATAAAATTCTGAACACTTTTAACATTTTTCATATTATTTATTAGATCTCTGATAATATGTTGTCAAAATAAGTAACAAATAAACCCACACACATTTCCAAAATATTTCATTTTTATACAATCCAGGCTTTTTTGCTTAAATTAACAAAAAAGATTTAAAATCTAAGGTTTAATAACCAAAACAATTTTGCAAAGCAAAAACAAAGTTGGAGTGCCCTAACCGGTTTGGCTCAGTGGATAGAGCGTCAGCCTGCTGACTCAAGGGTCCCAGGTTCGATTCCTGTCAAGGGCATGTACCTTGGCTGCGGACACATCCCCAGTAGGGAGTGTGCAGGAGGCAGCTGATCGATGTTTCTCTCTCATCGATATTTCTAACTCTCTATCCCTCTCCCTTCCTCTCTGTAAAAAAATCAATAAAATATATTTTTTAAAAAAAACAAAGTTGGAGGACTTACATTATCTGATTTGAAGAATTACTATATGATATAGTAGTCAAGATAGTGTGACTTTGGCATAAGGATGGACATACAGATCCATGGAGCAAATAGCAAGTCCAGAAACAGTCCAACATGTGATTTTCTATACAGGTTGCAAGGTCCTGGAATGATTTTCCATAAATAGTGATTGAACACCTGGATAGTTAGGGAGAAAAGAGCTCAACCCTTATTCCATATTGAGCATAAAAATTAACACAAACTGGATCATCATCTGTAGAGAGTGCCTGGGAAGGCACATGAGCATTTCTTTTTTTTTTCTTTTTTAAATATATTTTATTGATTTTTTACAGAGAGGAAGGGTGAGAGATAGAGAGTTAGAAACATCGATGAGAGAGAAACATCGATCAGCTGCCTCCTGCACACCTCCTACTGGGGATGTGCCCGCAACCAAGGTACATGCCCTTGACCGGAATCGAACCTGGGACCTTTCAGTTTTCAGGCCGACGCTCTATCCACTGAGCCAAACCGGTTACAGCCATGAGCATTTCTTTGATTATTGTCAGCTGAGTCCAGTGGTGTTGGCCGAGCCTCATCCTGGAAACATACCATGCCTGAGGCAGGTATGTTGTCAGCCTGACCCTTAGCTCAGGTGCCAGGGGGTGGGGGGGTTTCATTATCTAAGTTCAGCCAGGCGCAAGGAACGGACCCAATTATCTGGGCTCAGCCAGGCGTGACAATTACAACGAAGCCACAAGAATGAAGAATTACATCTTGATCTTTAACCATGATTTCACATAATTTCCTTTGTTTTAAACTCTAGTAAAACTTCCTGGAATCATGCTGTATGTAATAAACATGCTGCATCAGCTCTGGGTCACTGTCTCTCCATCAGAGGGCAGTGTCCCGCCTGGTCCCAGCTTTCGCTACTGTCTCTGTGTCTGTCTCCTTTTTTTCCTTTTCTCAATCCCCAGCCGCCCCTACTCAGGAACTAACTCATCTGCTCTCTAGCCGTGCTGGTCACGGTCCAAGAGAGAAAAACTTATAATCATCCTTAATTTAAAAGGTAAAAATATAAAGTTTCTAAAGAGTAAAGTTGAAAAAAATGTTTAACTTTTTTTTTATTGATTTGAGAGAGAGAGAGAGAGAGAGAAACATCGTTTTGTTGTTCCACCTATTTATACATTCATTGGTTGATTCTTGTATACGCCCTGATCCAGGATCAAACTCTCAACCTTGGCGTATTGGAATGACACTCTAGTCAACTGAGCTAAAATTTTTATGAGTTTATTTGAGTCAAACTGATGACATAGTCCAGGGAGCAAGATCTCAAATGCTCTGGAAAATAAAAGTCTTGCAGTTTCTTTTACACATTTGAAATTCGGGAGGGAAGGGTAAAATTTTTTATGACAGTGACATAAGCAATGATTGCTTAGATCACAAATAATATTAAGTCAGAAGAAAACAATAATTAGATTTCATCAAAATTAAACCTTCTGCTCTTTGAAAGATACTCTTAAGAAAATAAAGACTTAACCATGTGATGAAATGTTCTATATCTCAATGTCAATATCCACTGTACATATGGCACTACCGCTTTCTATTTCAGTATTACTATTGGGGAAAACTGGGTATATGGGATCTCTATGTATATTTTTTACAACTGCATGTGAATTTACATTTATCTCAAAACTAAAAGTTTCATTTAAAAAGAGCACATCATGCCCTAGCCCAGTGGTCGGCAAACTCATTAGTCAACAGAGCCAAATATCAACAGTACAATGATTGAAATTTCTTTTGAGAGCCAAATTTTTTAAACTTAAAAAAAAAAAGGTAGGTACAGTGGGGCCTTGACTTACGAGTTTAATTCATTCCGTGACAGAGCTTGTAACTCAAATTACTCGTATGTCAAATCAACAGTGAATGAGTTAGACACGTGATGCTGGGCTGATGCTGTGGCGTTCACTGTGACGTTCGCTGTGCCAACTAGCGGTGGGGTATCTAAAGCTGGCTCGTAACCCGAATTTTAGCTCGCAACTCAAAGCAAAAAATCGGCCGAGAGACGGCTTGTATCTTGAAAAACTCGTTAGTCGGGACACTCGTAAGTCAAGGCCCCACTGTACATTGTTATTAACTTAATTAGGGTACTTCTAAGCTGGCCTTTGCTAAAAACGTCCTCAATCTGATTGAGGTACATTCACTGAGGTCGACCCCTTCCAACTCTCCCATCCTCAACTCCTCCCCCTCGCTGGGTATCCCAAGGCCCGCCTGCGCCGCCTCTCCCATCGCCCGACCAACCGACACCCCCCACTTCTTCTAATGCCACTTCTTCAAAATAGACTCGCCTAGGCCGAAAACCAACTTCTGCGCATGGGCCACGAAGTTTCAATCGCACTGTACGTGCGCGCCCGAACGTGGTATTTTGTGGAAGAGCCACACTCACGGGGCCAAAGAGCCGCATGTGGTTCACGAGCCGCGGTTTGCAGACCACTGCCCTAGCCAGTCTGGCTCACTGGATAGAGCATCGGCCTGGGGACTAAAGGGTCCCAGGTTCGATTCCGGTCAAGGGCATGTACCTTGGTTGCAGGCACATCCCCAGTGGGGAGTGTGCAGGAGGCAGCTGATTGATGCTTCTCTCTCACTGATGTTTCTAACTCTCTATCCCTCTCCCTTCCTCTCTGTAAAAAATCAATAAAATATATTTTAAAAAATAATAAAAAAAATTAAAAAGAGCACATCAAAGACAGGGAGAAAATATTTTATAAGATACATATCTGACAAAAGACTAGTATACAAAATATATTTTTAAAATTTAAAGCTAAGAAAAGAACAAAAATTCAATAAAAGAAGGGACAAAAATATGCACAGACCCCTTCATGAAGGACATTTTGCATGCAAATAATGACAGGAAAATATCTTCAACATAATTATCCATCGAAGAAATGCAAGTGAAATCCACATTCAATAGAATGGCTAAAATTAAATGACTGTTACTTTTCTGGTTCCCGACTAGAGGGGTAAGCACACACCAGTGTGTTCTTCCTACTGTTGCAAAGAAAGAAAAACCTAGAAAAATGTATAAAGCAACTGATATAGACTGAAGGGAGAGGGAAGAAGACAGTGTGTAAGGCCCAGGAGACTCAAGAGAGCCCAGTGGTGACTTCCTGTAGGGTTTTTTGTTTGTTTGCTTTTGTTTTTTGCTGCATGTTTCATAGCTTGGGCACTAGAGCCCTGTAACCTAGAAACACCAATGGGCACAAAGAAAAACAAAACTTCCAGAAAGCCCCCTCTCTCTAGTTAGAGGACGAGGAAAAAGACAGGACCGAAACATTTTGATCCTTACTGCCCACTCTCGGAAAACATTATTAAAAAGCACTGTCTCCTTGATTGGCACCGAGTTTGCAGCTGCAGAGATTGTGGACAGCGCCCTGCCTTCCATCCCTGCCCTGCAATCGCAGGGAGGCCCTAGCTCCTCAGCCCTGGAGACCGAGTATGGATTCTGACATTCATCCCTGACAAGTAATACTGAGGCAGCACCACATGTACAGCCACGGAGACTGTGGGAAAAGACTTATTTTCCATCCCCTTCCTTCAGTAACTAGGTAGACCCCAACCATCTCCAGCTGGCCAGCTGCAGGGACTGTGGGAACAGCCTTGTCTTCCATTCCTGATCTGCAATAACGAGTGTGTGTCCATCCGCAGAGCTCTGTCTGTCCTCACTACCCTGCAAGAAAAAGGGTTGTCCCTCCCAACTAGATAATGGTGGTAGATGGGGGGTGGGGGGTACTGGGGGGAGCGGTATAGAGAGAACTGAGCTAGACGAAGGAATATTCTCTATCTGTGCATGAAGTCCTGGGCTAAACTCCGAGCAGCCCATGAGTAATCAACAAGAAATAAAACAAAAGGTTTGAAAACTGAGCACTTTTGTGGAATTCCGCCCAAGTTTCAGCTGGGCTTCTGAACAGCACACAGTGGAACAGATCAGAATTACACTGCTTTGAAAACTACATTTTTGAACCACTGCCCACAAAATCGGGCCAAGAAGTACATTTAAACACAAAAGATTGACTGCTAAAATGGAAGATTTAAACAGAAACCAGAATCTCAATCTACAATTTCATATCATGTTGAAAAGCTAAGAAATGTCAATTCAAATGAGAAAAGTCAATCATAAAACAAACAGTAACAATGCTAGGACGCAGATGTGGGAATTATCTGACAGGGATTTTAGAGTAGCTGTCATAAAAATGCTACAATAAGCAATGTGAACAATCTTGAAACAAATAAGAAAACTGAAATTATCAGCAAAGAAATAGGACATATAAAGAAGAATAAGTGAAACTCCATAAAAGTGAGACTGATATAACAGAAATAAAAATTCACTGTATGGGCTCACTAGCTGAATGGAAAAAATAGAAAAGAATTAGTGAACTCAAGTAAATATCAATAGAAATTATCTCATCTGAATGCCAGGGAGAAAAGAGCCTTAGGGGCCTGTGGAACAAAAACAAAAGGTCTAATACTGACTCATCCAAGTCCCAGAAGGAAAGGAGAAAGAGTGTGAAACTAAATAAATATTTAAAGAAATAATAACTGTGAACTTCCAATACTTAGCCAAAGACAAAAGCCTACAAATTAAGAAACTGATGGAACCTCAGACAAGATAAACCCACATAAATCCATAGCCAGATATATCAGAATGAAATTTCTGAAAAAATAAACACGAAGAAACATCCTTGAAAGCAGCCAGAGATAAATGAGGCTGAATTTATAGTAGAATAATTATTCAAATGACAGAGGATTTCTCATTAGAAACCATGGGAGCCAGAATACATGACACATTTTTAAAGTTCTGAAAGAAAAGGCCTGTCAATCCAAATTTTTATATTAAAAATTAACCCTCAGAATGAAGATGAAGACACTCTCAGAAGAAGCAAAACTAAAGGAATTTGTCACCAGCAGACCTTCCCTAAAAGAATGAATAAAGGATGTTCTTCAGACAGAAAGGAAATAATAACAGGAGGAAACTTGGAACATCAGAAACGAAGAAAAAAAACAATAGAAAGAGTAAATATATAGTTAATACAATGCATTATTCTTCCTGTCTTTGAGTTTTTAAATTGTTCTTAATGTGTCAAAGCAAAAATGAAAACATTGTCTAATGTGATTCTCACTGTAAGTAGAAGTGATATTTAAGGCTATATTATGACCTCTTTCTAAAAATTGATTTCAGAGAGGAAGAAAGAGGGAAAGAGAGATAGAAACATCAATGATGAGAGAGAATCATTGATTGGCTGCCTCCTAATTCCAGTGGTCAAAGAGGAAGTTTCATAAATATATATATATATATTAAAAATACAGCATTACAACTTGCTGGATGTAGCTCAAGGAGTGTTTATTAGGAAATTTAGAGCATTAAATTTTTTTTTTTTATAATTAAAAATTGTAAAATTTTTATTGATTCACAAAGTATACAGTAGAGGGTTATGTATGGAATAGCATATCGGGTAAATGGCCTCCACGGCTTTGCTGGCACATACGCACTCTTTTGTTGAAATTTTCCGTGACCGAAATGCAGCTGCTCAGGCAATAAGTTAATGGTACTCGCTATCGCGACATGATAATCCAATTTTTTGTGCCTAAATTGCAAGATATGGATGTGGACGACATGTGGTTTCAACAAGACGGTGCCACATGCCATACAGCCCGAGAAACAATTCAATTACTGCATGAGTCATTTCCTGGTCCTGTAATTTCCCGTTTTGGTGATCAGAATTGGCCGCCCAGATCATGCGATTTAACGCCGTTGGACTTTTTTCTTTGGGGTTTTTTGAAGTCTAAGGTTTATGCCAACAAGCCCACGACCACCCATGCCTTGAAAGAGGAAATTGCGCGCTGTATCAACGAAATTCAGCCACATTTATGCAAAACGGTCAGAGCATTAAATTTTTATATTAGAAAAGAAAAAGGCCTTAAATCAAGAATCTGAGCTTCTATAACAAGAATATAGAAGCCCTAGCCGGTTTAGCTCAGTGAAGGGTCCCAGGTTCAATTCCAGTCAAGGGCATATGCCCAGGTTGCAGGCTAGATCTGCAGTAGGGGATGTGCGGGAGGCAGCCGATCAATGATTCTCTCTCATCACTGATGTTTCTATCTCTCTCTCTCTCTCCCTTTTTCTCTGAAATCAATAAAAATATATAAAAAAATAATATAGAAAAAGAAAGGCAAAATAAATAGAAGGCTAGAAGAAAGGAAATGACAAGGAGTCAATAAAATTTAAAACATGAAAACAAAAGAGAAAAATCAAACCACAGTTTCATTTAAAAAAAAAAGATAAATATAATTGGTAACTTTTAGCCCTGGCTGGTGTTTCTAAGTGGTAGAGCATCGGCCAATGCACCAAAAGGTCACAGGTTCGATTCCTGTTCAAGGGCATGTACTGGGTTGCAGGCTTGATCCTCAGCCCTGATCAGGGTGCATGAGGGAGGCAACCAATCGATGGGTCTCTCTCACATCTATGTCTCTCTCTTCCCCTCTCTCTCTCTCTCTCCCTCCCCCTATCTCTCTCTCTCTTTCCCTCGCTCCCTTCTACTCTCTCTAGAAATCAATGGAAAAAAATATCCTCAAGTGAGGATGAACAAAAAAAATTTTTATGCCCTAGCCGGTTTGGCTCAGTGGATAGAGCATCGGCCTGTGGACTGCAGGGTCCCAAGTTCGATTTCGGTCAAGGGCATGTACCTTGGTTGCGGTACATTCCAGTAGTGGGTGTGCAGGAGGCGGCTGATTGATGTTTCTCTCTCATCGATGTTTCTAACTCTCTATCCCTCTCCCTTCCTCTCTGTAAAAAATCAATAAAACATATTTTTAAAAAATTTTATAACTTCTAGCAAGACTGACAATGATAAAGGGAAGATGCAAATTACCAATATTAGGAATGAAAGAGGAATTCTAACTATAGAACCCACAGACACTAAAGGGATAATAAAAGGATAATATGAAGAAGTCTATACATAAAAATTCAACAACTTAAACAAATGGTTTAATTCTTTGAAAACCACAAACACAAAATTTACCCAATATGAAAGATTATATTAGATAAACTGAATGTGTAGTGTAAAACTTACCAAAAAAGGAAAGACATAAATTCATCCTATTTGTAGACTGCATTACTGTCTACGTAGAATAATCCCAAAGAATTTATCAGAGCATTCCTAAAACTATTAGTGAGTTTAGCAAGATCATACAATACACAGATATTGTGCACAGGTATCAATCACATTTCTATAAATTAACAAAGAACATTGGAGACTGAAATAGAAACACAATCCTATTGAAAATGCTCCAAAAAAGTCAAAACAAGCCTAACCAAACATGTGTAGGATCTGTATAATAATAATAAAAAAAGGCTGATTCAAAAATCCAAGAAAACTAAGTAAATGGAGAGACATGCCAAGTTTATAGATTGGAAGACAATAAGTATAGCTCAGGTCCCTAAGGTTTGAGAGGTGTGCCGTTACCTCATAACAACTGTTCTTCATTTGAAAAGCAACTTCTCATTTGCTATTGTTACTGATGGAGACTAAACTCCTGCACATGGGATAGCAAGTAGCTATGTGACCCGAAATATCTATCATGACTAGTGTAGTCTGTTTCACTGAATCAAAATATTATGTGTACAAGGCTATTCCTTTTGAAATGGAATGATAAATACAAACCAGATCAAAACAGGATCACAAGGCACGAGCAAACTGTATAGTTAGTGGTTCACATTCAAAGGTACTTATTCCTAAGGCCTCAACAACACATACCCTCAATGCGGAGGCCACCGTAAACATTTAACGGAGGAACAAGCACACTCCTTGGGTTACAGCGATGTCTGCAAGGTCTGGTGGAATCTTCTGGAAGTGAATGGCTGTTGCATCCAGCCCCACTCAGGGGTGTCCCTAAAAGGCTGTGGTGAAGAGAAACCCCCCCTAGTGGGCAAAGTTTGGGGAGGTACATGTGATTGTCCACGTTGTGTGGAAGGAGATGTGCTTAGCAGGGGTGGGCAAACTTTTTGACTCGAGGGCCACAATGGGTTCTTAAACTGGACCGGAGGGCCGGAACAAAAGCATGGATGGAGTGTTTGTGTGAACTAATATAAATTCAAAGTAAACATCATTACATAAAAGGGTACGGTCTTTTTTTTTTTTTAGTTTTATTCATTTCAAACGGGCTGGATCTGGCCCGAGGGCCATAGTTTGCCCACGGCTGGCTTAGAGTCATATTGATTCATGGCCAGCGGCTCAGTGGATTAACTGGAAGGGCCAGAAAAGAATGCAACTGGAAAACTAAAAAGCAGCTCTGGAGGAGCCTCTGTGTCGGTAGGTGCTCTCCCTGGACCGGTGCAGAGTGGGGCTGTAGACGCTCACTGGGACACGGGGCACGAGAGGCGGGGAAATAAGTGAGGTTGCGTGTTTGTTTCTTTGGCTTGCTACCCTGATCCATGAGTTGGCAGTTACAAGGTTTCTCGTCTTAAGGCCACAGTTCCGGTGAGGGCAGTCCTTTCTGCCAGGCTGCAGTAGCGCTCCCTGCCCTATGGCAGGCTAGTGGTGCTAATGACTCCCTCCTATCGCTAGTCACTGGCTGCCTCACCCCCTGCCCATGCTTTAGTAGATCTCTTCAAGTGTCCCACTGTTTCTTTTTTTTTTATATAAATATATTTTTATTGATTTCAGAGAGGAATAGAGAGGGAGAGAGCGACAGAAACATCAACGATGAGAGATTGACTGCCTCCTGCACGCCCCCTACTGGGGACCGAGCCCCCAACCCAGGCATATGCCTTTGACTGGAATCGAACCTGGTACCCTTCAGTCCACAGGCCCAGGCTCTCCACTGAGCCAAACCAGCTAGGGCATCCCATTGTCTCTTAACAACGGACCACAGCAACCTTGATCATAAAGCACACAGGAGTGGGGATATTTTTATTTTAGTTTTTTTAAAATATATTTTTATTGATAATCAGCCTAACAAAGGAGCTATTCCTCTCTCTCCCTCCCTCCCTCTTTCTCTCCCCTCTGACTCTGTCTCTGTAATATGTACTTGCTCCATTCGCTCCTGCATTCTCTCTCCAAGGCAGCCAGGCCAGCTTAATAGCCACCTGGGGCGTGAGGCAGACCATGTGGGCCTGGGCACAGCGCCGGGTGGAACGCAGCCAGAAACACAGGCTAAGCCAGGGGGATGGGGACAGAGACATGGACTGAACCAATGGTGCAAACTGTCTGGACACTGGCCCAATTCTTTTCTTTTTTAAATTAAAAATTGTGTATTATTTTTTATTAATTTATTTTATTTTTGTTATAATATTTTTAATCCTCACCTGAGGATATGTTTTTATTGACTTTAAACACACACAGAGAAAGAGAGAGAGAGAGAGAAACATTGATCTGAGAGAGAAACATGGATTGCTTGCCTCTATACCCCCCCTGACTGGGGACTGAACCCCCAACCCATTTTTGCGAAGATGGAAAATGCAGTCTGATTACGGGGACATGTACATGATCCTCGGGAACTGACCAACACACACAGCTCCTTCCCAGCGGCGGGAAACCCGGGCTCCTTTCACTTTGGCTGGAGACCTGGCCAGGGAGGTTGGGGGTCGTCTCAGACCTTGAACCCGGAGAGACGCTCCAAGACCAGGCTGAGCGAGGCCAGAGGAGGCGCCCAGACGCAGGACTGCGGGGACGCCCCCAAACGCAGTGCACCACAGCGCAGGCAGCGGGGCTGGGGGCAGCCAGCAGCGCTCGCCGCCGCCTCTGCAGGCCCGGGACACGCACGCCAGTGTCGGGTGTCAAGCCGGGGATGAGGTTTCCTAGGAAAGCGGCTGAAGAGTCAAGCTTTATGCGTCTGTTCACGTAGATGCGCTACCTCCTTGGTGACTCTATCCCCCCCTCCACCGCCCATCCATAGGATTCAATTTTAAAATTCATTGTCATAGAAGGAACGATTGCTGGGAAATAATATCGACCAGACACAGGCTCAATACCTGTAATTTAGAGAAAACGATGTTCCTGTATGTAACGTTATGCCCATATGTCCCTGACCTGGTGTAAAAGGGAAATCCAACAAGTTGCTCACATAGCCCAGCGGCGTGGCTCCGTGGTTGAGCGTCGACCTTGAACCAGGAGGTCACCGTTGGATTCCCAGTCAGGGCATGGGTTGTGGGCTTGATCCCCAGTGTGGGGGTGCAGGAGGCAGCTGATCAATGATTCTCTCTCAGCACTGATGTTTCTATCTCTCTCCCTTCTCTAAAATCAATAAAAATGTTTGTTGGTGTTTTTTTAAAAAAAGATGCTCACATAAGCTTTGAGCAGGGCAATGTGATTTGCTTGAAAGCCATTTTCTTATTTTGCATTGTATGTATTTTCATATATTATGTATTTTTTAATTTGCCTTTTTCTCCCTTTCCTGAGATAAACTCTGTTGGTAACAGATATTCTTTTATAGTACTGTTGTCCTCCGTATTTACATTTCCCAGCCTATTCCCAAGAGTTATTTGTACCTGACTTCTCTGGGCAGCTGAGTTTAAAAGGCACATTACGGAAAGGGAATTCTTTTTTCTTTGTATTACAAGAATTTGAGAAACATAGAAAAGTAGAATATGATAATATGAGCATGCTCTTGAGTTAAGAAACCGTAACCTTTTACCACATTGCTGAAATCTTGGAAAGTGAATTAGCAAATATAATTTCAGTGATAAATGCATCTCCACCAGCATTTGATGGCAGTTTTTTATTTGAGCCGTCATATTAGGTTTGTAATGGTATTTCATTTCAGTTTAAATTCAAATTTTTCTAATGTCTCATAATGAGGTCTTTAGTTTGCTTGCCATCTCTGCCTGTTTGGTAAACCACCTGTTTGATTTTTTTCTCACTTTAAAAATTTATTTCTTATTGATTGACATAGTTATATACATATTCTATAAAAATCTTTCCTCAGGTAAGTGATTGGTAGATATTTTTCTGTGGTTTGTGTGTGTGTGTGTGTGTGTGTGTGTGTGTATGTGTGTTTAATTTCAGAGAGGAAGAGAGAGGGAGAGGGAGAGAGATAGAAACATCCATGATGAAAGAGAATCATTGATCGGCTGCCTCCTGCACCCCCACACTGGGGATCAAGCCTATAACCCAGGCATGTGCCCTGACGGGGAATCAAACCATGACCTCCTGGTTCATAGGTCAATGCTCAACCACTGAGCCACCACGGCTGCGCTCTGTGTGTTTTAATATTCTTAATAGTATCTTTCAAAGATCAGCAGTTTTAAATTTATAGTATTTTCATATTTTTCTATTATAAGTGTATTAGTCTAGTTGGGCTGCCGTAATAGAATACCACAGACTGGCTGGCTTAAATAACAAACATCCCCCCCCCCCCCCCCGCACACACACACACACACACACACACACACACACACACACAGTTCTGGAGGGTGGAGGCCCAAGATCAAGTTGTCATCAGTGTGGGTTTCTCGGGAGGACTCTCCTGCTGGCTTTCAGAAGGGCACGGCACCCTGTGCTCACATGCCTCCCCTCTGTGGACACAGATAGATCTCCAGGGGCTCTTCCTCTTAGAAAGAAACCAGTCCCGTTGGATTAGAGCCCAACACATCTGACCTCATTTCACCTTAATTACCTCTATAAAGGCCCTGTTTCCAAATGTAGGCCCTATTACCCAGCTTTTTTTGTTGTTGTTTTTTTAAAAAAATATATTTTATTGATTTTTTACAGAGAGGAAGGGGAAGGGATAGAGAGTCAGAAACATCGATGAGAGAGAAACATCGATCAGCTGCCTCCTGCACATCTCCTACTAGGGATATGCCCGCAACCCAGGTACATGCCCTTGACCGGAATCGAACCTGGGACCTTTCAGTCCACAGGCCGACGCTCTATCCACTGAGCCAAACCGGTTTCGGCGAGCTTTTTTTTTTTTTTTTTTTTAAAAAAGGTTGCCAATCCAAACTCCAGAACAATGATTTTAAACAGAAGGTGATTTTTCCCACTGTGGGACATTTAGTAATGTCTGCAGATATTTTTGTCTGTCACAACTGAGGGGGAGAGTTTTCATATAGAACCTAGGGATGCCACTAAACATCCCATAATGCACAGGCCAACCACACACACCATCCCCACTACCACCAGACACACACAAGCAAGAATGATAGTACAAAATGTTAATAGTGATAAATTTGAGAAACTATGCTCTAGAATATATACATATCATATTTTATAAAGTGAATCTAAAAATATCTAAATACTAGAGGCCCAGTGCATGAAATTCTTGCACTGGGGGGGGAGGGGTGTCCCTCAGCGCAGCCTATGCCGTCTCAGTCCAAGAGCCTGGGTGGGGTGGGCCTACGTTATCAGTCAGACATCCTTAGCACTGCTGCGAAGGCGGGAGAGGCTCCCGCCACTGCCACTGCACTTGCCAGCCATGAGCCCAGCTTCTGGCTGAGCAGCACTCCCCCTGTGGGAGCGCATTGACCACCAGGGGGCAGCTCCTGCATTGAGCAGGATCAAGCCAAAACCGGCTCTCCAACATCCCCAGAGGGCTCCGGGATTGCAAGAGGGCACAGGCCAGGCTGAGGGACCCCACTGGTGCACTAGGGCCTAGATGCGAGAGGTTGGCCAGCTGCGGAGGGACCACAGGAGGGCTCCAGGGCGTGTCCTGCCGGAAGTCAGTCCATCCTTGCTGCTTGACACAGTCGCTGCAGGAAAGAAACATCTGCACAGCATATGTTTCAAGGGACCTGGCATATATAGCATATTGTTCTTAATATGTTTGCTCTCCTTAGCGCCATGTGTTTTAACCAAGATCACCTCTCCGAGAAAGGTTGTTTCCCCAGGTGGGGATTTTTCCCTGAGGTTAGGGAGGGGATACAACCCCTTAACTAAGTGCCTGGTGGGTAGTTAATCACTTTAACTACAAACAATCACGCTTAAGCTACATAATCTTTACTCCCTGGAATGGAGATAAGAAACGCCCTAACCTTTGCAATAGAAATTGACAGGATTAAAATCGACTGGTATAAATACAGATGTAACAAGACAATAAACATCAGATCCTAACCAGAACTTGGCTGTAGATCCCGACCAGAACTTTGGCTGGAGATCCTGGCTAGAGGTCCTGGCTAGGCTGCTGATCAACTGAAGGCTGTCTCCGTGTCATTCCTTCTTCGCCGACTCCGTCCACACTTTTGGGGACCCCTGGACCTGCTGGGGTTAGACCCCAGCAGTGTCCAACCCATCTCATTCAGTCCTGATTGGCCAGACCCCAGCAGCAAGCTAACCTAATGGTTGGAGTGTCTTCCCCCTGGTGGTCAGTGCACGTCATAGCGAGCAGTTGAGCGGCCTTAGCATATCATTAGCATATTACTGTTTGATTAGTTGAACGGCTGACAAGATGACCAGACACTTAGCATATTACGCTTTTATTATACTAGTATAGGATGTCTTTTAAACTGTGTTCTCTGGAAATAAAGAATAAACCAATGTTTATGATGCATTTAGAAAATATTTAAAAGTATAGTAAAACAAAAAAATACCTTAAATAAATTCCACAGAGTACAAATATTATAGTTCAATAAAACTAGAAATTGCAAATAATATGAAAAAAAACCACTAAACATTTGTTTGTTCAGATGTTTGAGCAACATTGTAGCATAGAAAGCTACAAACTCGTTTCCCCACAGAAATTATGTATATATATTTTAAAGCAGATATGGCTCAGTGGTTGAGTGTTGACCCATGAATCAAGAGGTCACAGTTTGGTTCCTGGTCATGGCACATGCCTGGGTTGTAGGCTCTATCCTCAGTGTGGGGCCTGCAGGAAACAGCTAATCAATGGTTCTCTCTCATCATTGATATTTCTCTCTCTCCCTCTCCCTTCCTCTCTGAAATCAATAAAATATATTTAAAAAATCAATAAATAAAAATAAAAGGGACCAAACAGATTTTGGAGCTGTGAAGCACTGTAACTGAAATGAAATGTCCACTGGAGGGATTCCAAAGCACATTTGAGCAGGCAATAGAAAGAACCCATGATTCCAAGTTATGGTGATTAAAATCATTGATTCTGAGGAGCAAAAAGGAAAAAGAATGAAGAGAAGTGACTAGAAGCCTAGGGGACTTTTAGGACACTGCCAAGTGAACAATCTTACACACATGGTGGTAGTTCCAGAAGAAGGAAAAAGATAAGAGAGAGAGAAAATGGGCAGAAAGATTATTTTAAGAAATAATGGCTGAAATTTCCCCAAATTTACTGAAATACCTGAATCTACAAATCAAGATAAACAAATTTCAAGTTGAAAAACTCAAAGAAACTCACCCTGAGGCACATTATAATCATACTATCGAAAGCCAAGGAGACAGTTAAAGCAGCAAGAGAGAAGCAGCTCGTTACTGCTGTATGTCATTATGGGCCGATCAATAGTAATGTTATTGGCTAGGGATGCCTGAGGCACTCACCTGGGCTCACACTACTTGTGGGGAGCCCCCAGGGGCATCTCTCCAACCAGCCTTAGTGTTGTAGCTGGACCAGACCTTATGGTTCTTATTATGATTGTAAGATGTGTCTCAGCAACAACCATCAGAGAAACTTTGAAAAAACAAGATTTATTACTCACAGGTCCTGAAAGGTACACAGCAAAACCAAGTACTACATAGCAAGGTCATTGGTAGACACAGTTTACCGATGAGGGAGTTTATTACTGCCACACATGCCCAACCGCAAATGCTAAAGGAAGTTCTTCAGGTTGAAACGAAAAAAGGTCGTCAGTAACTAAAGCTATCTGAAGAAATAAAGATCCCCAGTAAGTATGTGTACAAATACGTAAGCTAGTATTATTGTAATTTGGGTTTATAACCTTTTTTTAATTTTATGATATTTTTAAAAGACAAATGCATAAAAAAGAACTATAAGTTTAAGCTACTGTACATACAATATACAAAGATGTAACTTGTATAATAACATAAAGGAGCTGCATGGGAGTAGCATTTTTCTATGTGATTGAAGTTAGGTTGCTATCAAATCAAATTAGATTATTAAAACTTTAGGATATTATATGTAATAGCCATGGTAATCACAATTAAAATATCTATAAAATATACACAAAATGAAATGAAAAAAAGAATCAAACTGTGGCCCTAACCGGTTTGGCTCAGTGGATAGAGCGTCGGCCTGCGGACTAAAGGGTCCCAGGTTCCATCCGGTCAAGGGTATGTACCTTGGTTGCGGGCACATCCCCAGTACGGGGCATGCAGAAGGCAGCTGATCAATGTTTCTTTCTCATCGATGTTTCTAACTCTCTATCCCTTCCCCTTCCTCTCTGTGAAAAATCAATAAAATATATTTTTTAAAAATGTGTCACTATAAAAATCAAGTAAATACAAAGAAGAAAGTAATGGAAGAAATGAGGAACAAAAAATAATGATATACAGAAAACAAATAGCCTATAGTAAGTTCTTGTTCATTAGTAATCATTTTCACTGTAAGTGGATTAAACTTTCCAATGAAATGATAGAGACTAGCAGAATAAATTTTTTAAAAATTTAATTAATTTATTGACTTAGAAGAGATAGGAAGAAAGAGAGAGAGGGGAAGGAGAAAAGGGAGAGAGAGACAAACATCGATATGTTATTATACTTATTTATGCATTCATTGGTTGATTCTTATATATGCCCTGACCCAGGATCAAACCCACAACCTTCGCATATCAGGAGTATGCTCTAACCAACTGAGCTACCTGGCCAGCGCCAGCAGAATGAATTTTAAAATGATCCAAGTACATGCTGTTTAAAAAAGACTTTAGGTCTAAGGACACAAATATATTGAAAGTGAAGGGATGAAAAAGATATTCCATGCAAACAGTAACTAAAAGAGAGCTGGGGTGACTATACTAATATCAGATAAAATAGACTTTAAGTCAGAATTTGTTATAAGAGACAAAGACAATATATTATTAATAAAATGTTCAATTCACACAAATATATGCATATATATTAATGTATATAAACTGAACATTAGACCTCCAAAATATGACTTCATATATTGACAACATTGAAAGGAGAAATAGGTAATTCCACAATAATAGTTGGAGACCTCAATACCTCACTATCAATAGTGGATAGAGGATTAGTGAGGATATAGATGATTTGAACAACTTATATACTAATTAGAAGTAACAGATATACTAGTATACATAACACACCACCAAACAATAGCAGAGCACATATTTTTCTCACAGCTCTGGATTTTTGTTTTGTGGTTACCATGAGGTTTGTACAAAATGTCCCATAGATAAACTAGTCTTTTTTTTTCTTATTGTATCTTTTTCATTTTCCTATACAAATTCAGTCCTTTTCTTTCTCCCCCTTTGTTTTTTATCTTCACAGATTATCCCTTTTTCTGTTGTGTGTTCATTAACAAATTCTAGTAGCAATAGTTATTATTAATTTTTTTCTCTTTAACCTTTATAATTGTTTAATACCCTATTCTGAAATAGAGTTGCAATTTCCTGCTTCTGTTTGTAAACTTTCTCAAAGTTTTGTAGACTTTATTTTTAAGGTAGAAAAGCTCCTTTCAACATTTCTTATAATGCAGGTCTTATGGTGGTAAATTCCCTCAGCTTTTTTTTTTCTGGGAAAGTCTGTATTTCTCCTTCCTATCTGAAGGATAACTTTGCTGGATATATATTATTCTTGGCTGGTGGTTTTTCTCTTTCAATATTTTGACTATATCATACCACTCTTCTATTTGTAGGGTTTCGTCTGAGAAATCTGATGATCATATGTTGGAATTTCTTTTGTAAATTACCATCTTTTTCTTTGGCTGCCGTGAGAATTCTTTCTTTATCATTAACTTTTGACAGTTTTATTACAATGTGTCTTAGGTAAGGTCTTTTTGTGCTGAGATAATTAGGTGTTCTGTGAACTTCTTGTACCCGAATGTCCAGTTCCTTTTCTAGGTTGAGGAAGTTCTTATCATGATTTCTTTGAATAAACTCACTATTTTCTTCTCCCTCTCAGCTCCTTTTGGGCTAGCCATTATCCTTATGTTGCTCTTTCTAATGGAGTCTGATAGTTCTCATAGAGTTCTTTCATTAAACACACACACACACACCTCTTAGTTCTCTCTGTTCTTCCATCTGAATCATTTCCAGGTTTCTACCTTTGAGCTCACGAATTCTCTCTTCCATTGATCGGGTCTGCTTTATTTCCAATGCTTTCTAGTGCATTATTCATCTTATTTATTGAGTTATTCAGCTCCAGAATTTGGTTATTTTTTGATAATTTCAATCTCTTTGGTAAAGTACTCTTTTTGTCTATTAATTTTATTCCTGACTCAATGAACTACCTCTCTGAATTTTCTTGTGTCTGTTGAATTTTTTCAGGACTGCAATCTTGAATTCCCCACCACTTAAATCAGTCTTCCATGTAGTTGCGCTTGGTTTCTGGAGACTTGCCACCTTTTTGTGTTACCAGATTGCCTGGGTTGTTTCCGATATTTGATATGTTTTTCCTCTGCCAACACATCTGCGGTAGTAAACTCTTTAGGTGTTGTTTTCATCTTAATTCAACAAGTTGATAATTTGATGTCTTTCTTTTGTTTACCAGTAGATGGTGATAGAGGACAAGTTTTTATTTTCTCTTACTGGCATTACTTGCACCTCCAGGGTCATGGTGGTGGGGCATTGCCATGGTCCTAAAAATGAATACCTTTGGTGACTATGGTGGTGGGTGTTTCTGCTGGTCTTGGGACACCATCACTGTGGTGAAAGAAATATGGTGAGTAGGGGGAGTTGGGTTCATGAGCCCACTGTACTGGCTCTTGGTCCTGTGGGCCATTGGTACCCCTGTGCTGCTAGATGTGTCCTGCTGCTGCCACCAGGTTCCACCACAATGCTCAGGACTACCTCAAGAAACAAGAAAAATCTCCAATTAAAAATAAATCATTATACCTTAATAAACTCTAAAATGAAGAACAGACTAAGCCCAAAGTCAGTAAAAAAAAGGGGGGGGGGGAAATAATATAAATTAGAATGAAAATACAGAATAATTACAAAAGAAAAAATAATAAAACAAAAAACTGATTCTTTGAAAAGATAAACAAAATTGACAAACAGCTTGCTAGACTCATTAGATAAAAGAGAGGAGACTAAAAAAAAATCAGAATGAAAGATGAGAAGTTATGATAAATGCTACCAACATACTAATGATTATAAGAGAATATGGTGAACGGTGATATACCACCAAATTGGGCAACCTAGAAGAAGTGGAAAAATCCTTAGAAGCATACACCTTCCTAGTTGAATCATGATGAACTGAAAAACCTAAGTAGAGTGATCACTGGTAAGGAAATTGAAACAGTAATCAGAAACCTCCCCTAAAACAAAAGTCCAGGGCCAGAAGGCTTCATGGTGAATTTTACCAAATAGTCAAAGAGGATTTAATACCCATCTTCCTCAAACACTTTTAAAAAGTGGATGCAGAGGGAATGCTTCCTAATTCATTTCACAAGGTCAACATTACCTCATACCAAAGTCAGGCAAGGGCATCACAACGAAAGAAAATTGCAGGCCAATATCTCTGATGCACACGAGTGCAAAAATCCTCAACAAAATACTAGCCAATAGGGTACAACAATATATTAAAAAGATAACACATCACAGTCAAGTGGGAGTCATTCCAGGCATGCAAGGATGGTTTGCTATATGCAGGTCAATCAACATGATAGACCACATCAACAAAATGAAAGATAAAAATCATGATTAACTCAATGGATGCAGAAAAAGCATTTGACAAGATAGAATATTCTTTTATGATAAAAATCTCTCAAATGAGTATATAAGAAAGTACCTCAACATAATAAGGACTATATATGCCCGGCCAGTGTGGCTCAGTGGTTGAGCATCAACCTATGAACCAGGAGGTCATGATTAGATTCTTGGTTGATTCTTGGTTGGGGCACATAGTTGGATTATGGGCTCCATCACCAGAAGGGCCCTGCAGAGGGTATCCAATCAATGATTCTATCTCTCTGTCTCTCTTCCTTCCTCTCTGAAATATATATATATATATATATATATATATATATAGAGAGAGAGAGAGAGAGAGAGAGAGAGTTTATTTACTTCTCTCTATCTACTAATAGGCAGCCAAAGAGCAGGGACCCCATTCATTTTGTTCATGCTGTTTCCTCAGCATACTATCTGCATAATAAGTTGTCAATAATCATTTGCTTTCTAAATTCATAAATTAAGTTCATTTAACACCATTATAAGTAATGACCACAAGTACCAGAGTGGCTAGTGTCATTGCACGGAAATTCATGAACGAAGAGGATTTACCCTGTCCAGCATAATATCATACCTAACGTGTTGTAGCTGCTCAATACATGTTTGTTGAATTTTTTTAAACTTTGGAACATGAGTATAATACATGAAATGAATGGTTACCATGATGTTAATATTAATATCTATAACAAGAATGCTAAACATTTTTCAGATCTGTTAAAAACATAATAACCCAGAGGGGAAAACACCATTATTGTTAAAGTAATCATTACTACTGTCAATATTAACAACTTTGCCTATTACAGATCAAGAATTTTTCCCCTCTCAAGTATTGTCCTAAATAAATATTTCCTAGTCTATAGAGTAGTGTTTTAAGATTTGCATTTTTTAGTCTCAATAATATCTGGTCTCCTTGCAATATTTTCCTGCTACATAAAATAGCTGGATTTCCTGATTCCCACAATTGAAACATGGTTGGTGCTATACTCCTCAAAGAGAAAAGCAAAAGAGAGCAGGTATCTGCATACATCTTCACCGAGACAGCTTTTGGAGAAATTTGAAATATCCAACTAGAAGGGTATCTGAGGGGTGGTCTGGTTCAGCACCACACTTAGGAGTGAGTGGTTTCTTCCTCCTTTTAAAGGATGAGGCTGGCAGCTAATATTTGACTATTCGGCTCCAAATAAATATTTTTCCTTAAAAATAACACTAGTAGACACACACACACACACACACACACACACACACACACATTTTTTTAAAACCATAAATGACAAGCCAACAGCTAACATTATACCCAGCAATGAAAAGCTGAAAGCTTTTCCTCTAAGATCAGGAACAAGACAAGTATGCTCACAATCACAACTGTGATTAACAGAGTACTAGAAGTTCTAGCCAGAGCAATCAGGCAAGAAAAAGAAATAAAAGGCATTTAAATTGGGAATGAGAAGTAAATTGTCACAATTTACAGATGACATGATTCTATGTATAGAAAACCCCAAAGACTCCACCAAAAGATTCTTAGAAACAATAAATAAATACAGTAAAGTCGCAGGATACAGAGTCAATATACAAAAATCACTTGCATTCCTATATAACAATGAAATACTAGAAAGAGAAATAAAGAAAACAATTCCATTTACAATTGCAATCAAAAGTATAAAATACTTAGAAATAAACTTAGCAAGGAAGTGAAGGACCTGCACACTAAAAAATTACACAACATTGTTGAAAGAAATTGAAGGAGACAGAGAGATGAAACATTATTACATGTTCATGAATTGGAAGAAACAACATTGTCAAAATGGCTGTATCATCTAAAGCAGCAATTTTCAACCTTTTTCATCTCATGGTACATATAAAGGAATTACTAAAATTCTGTGGCACATCAAAAAATATATTTTTGCCAATCAGACCCAAAATATAGGTATGCCTTGGCCAGTGGCTCGGTTGGTTGGAGCATCCACCCATACACGGGAAGGTTGCAGGTTGATTTCCTCATTAAATGTCCCACATTTAATGTCCCACATTAAATCAGAAGGGCACATGCCTGGGTTGCATTGCAGTTCAATCTCCTGTCAGGAGGCAATCAATTAATGTTTCTCTCTCACATCAGTGTTTCTCTCTCTTGTCACCCCCTTCCTCTCTCTAAAAATCAATAAAAACATATCCTCAAGTGAGGAATTTAAAAAAAAAAGATATAATTGTGATTGATTTACAAAAAAATAATAGTAGTGGTAATTACCAACTCTTTTTGCTCCAAAGTAACTTTTTTTATTGGTGTTATTATTACTACTACTACTATTATTATTATTATTGACACTATTACAGATGTCCCTCATTTTCCATTTCTCTCCCCCCCCTG
>NW_005871446.1:4572-8308 GCF_000147115.1 Myotis lucifugus | reverse complement strand
TGCCCGTAGCGTCGGTCTTCAACGACAGACAGGGTTATTCTTTTAACTGTACGTCAACACTACGCTTCAACCCAAATGGAGAAAACCAAAACCCTCCAAACCCTCCAACCCACCTTCCTAAATGAAGAGAGATACTGTGCTCATGAACTGGAACACTCAACATGACCATCTGAGTCCTCCCTACACTGATGTAAACTATAGATGCTACAGACGCAGTGCAATCAAAAGGAAGGGCTCGGCAGGCCTTTTGACAGAAAACACTTTCTACAAACAAAGGACTTAGAACATCCAAAACTACTTTTAAAAAGACAAAGTTGCAAGACTTACATACCTGTTTTCAAGACTGACTGTAAAGAGACACGCATCAAGACAACACGGTATTACAAAAGGATTAGTACAGATCAGTGGAAGTGAACAGAGGCCAGAAACAGAGCCACACAGAGCTTACTAGTTGGTGTCCCTCAGAGGTGCCAAGGCGATGCCACGTGGAAATTATACCCTTGTCAACAAATGTGCTGACAGGCGGGTATGCAAGGTGGAGGGATAGACACGGCAAGTGCATGTTCCTCTACTCCCAATATTGAGAGTCTACGGCCAGCACAACAGGGGAAGACTCTCAAACCCGGACTTCGAGGTTTCAGACGGGATGGATTTTGTCCTTTACTATTAGCAGTCCTTGCACTAAATAAAATTCAAACCTGATCAAAGGAGGAAACTCTTGACACACAGTTAAAGACCTGGGGTTCCTAAGAGAATACTGTCATAAGCTTTATGAAAATACATTTAAAAATGAAATAAAATGAAAACTTTCTGTAAAAATGCAATGAGAAACATTATACTAAGAGAACATACAAATTCAGTATAGACTTACCACTAACAAACTAATTTAATAATTAAGCCCTGGCTGGTGATGCTCAGTGGTTAGAGTGCTGGCCCATGCATTGAAGGGTCCTGGGTTTGATTCCTGGTCAAGGACACATATCTCTGTTGCTGTTTCTCTCCCCACTCGCCCAGCAGGGGTGCGTGCGGGAGGCAAGCAGTACATGTGTCTCTTTCGCATGGATGTTTTCCTATTCCTCCCAACCTTCCCCAACTCTCCCTGAAAAGCAGTGGAAAAAATATCCTCATGTGAAGATTAACAAAAAGTTAGTGCTAATCCAAATGTTCATGCAAAAAGTCCTCTCAAGGCCCAAATTTATAGGTGAGTTTCAAAGAATCTACCCGTAACACGACCTTCTCATCTGCGTGATTAGAAAAGAAAAGGAGCAGGAAAGTGCCCATTTCCTTTTATGAGGCTATGAACATGCTACACAATTGGGAAGGGAAGCAACAAGTATCGTCTAAAACTTGCAACTAGTGGATAAGCAAGTTCTGGAGACCTAGGCTCAACACAGTGATTATAGTCAACACTGTATTATAAACTTGACGTTGCAAAGAAACTAATTCTTAACTGTTGTCAACACACACAAAAATAGAAATATGTGACCCAATAAAGGTGTTAGCTGATGCTACTGTAGTAATCATACACAATATGGAAATCTATCAAGCCAACAGGTTGTGCACCTTAAACTTCATGTCAATTATATCCCAAGTAAAAGAAGAAAGTACAGTCCAATCCGACTTGGATACAAAAAGAGAACATCCTAAATACAGTATCAGCAAAAAGCTTTAGGAAAATTTGCAAAAAGCAACTTACCACCCTATTAGCAACTAGGGTCTATTTGGAATTCAAGTTAATATTAGAAAACCCACTATATTGTTTAAAATATGAACACATTAAAGGAAATAAGTGTAGCTTTATGTCAATAGGTACACAAGTGGTATTCAATATAGTTCCATGCACATTCATGACTAACATGCAATCTCAGCAAACTAGCTCCTAAAGGGGACCTGGTTACCCTGACAACGGTCACCTGCCAAGAGCTGACAGCAAACATCACAGCTCACAGTAAAATATAAAACTATTTTCCCTCAAGATTGACCTGGATCTATTTCTATTTCTTTTTCCATGTAACGCAGAGCCCTCTAAGCCTCATAAACCCATTACAAGAGACAGTGGGGAATAGATAAGGAGCTCACCTGAGGTACGTTCATTTTCTGTGGCTCTTGGGAGAGTGTGGAGAACTGGGGTTCAGCTGAGGGACAGAAAGAAAGGGGGGTCCCAGACCTGGCCTGCCTCCCAGCTCCTAGATGCACTCCCCAGGTCACACCCCCGGCCTGTGCCTTACAGGAGGCAGCCTCGTGAACACACACTTTCCTCCACTCATTGTCAATAACGCACCTGTCCTTCTGACGAACAAAGAAATAAAAACTGAGGATTCGTTGAATGAAATTGCACCAAAGGAAGGTCACAGTGTTTTCATTCTGATTAATTTATCAGAAAAACACTCAGTGTGCATTTACTTTTTGCAGTAATATCATTTACACCGAGTTAAAAAGATGGGTGCTGTGAGGCAAGCTTTTTTATTTGTTGGTTTCAGCTTTGATGTGTCTCAAAAAGCCCTTTTGGTTGGATTTTTTTGGTAACTTACTTGTAGGAGAGAGAAGAACGATGTTTTCCTCCTGACTCACAAACTAAGTTTCCCTGGACCAGTCACTGAAGGTTTGAAGATGAATCTTCAAAAGAGTCAGAAATTGATGACTTTGGAAAACCCTCCGGTCCTCACTCTGGGATCCCATGAGCTCAGGATGTCAGCCGTGTCCCGGGAGATGGACAGCGTGCCAGCAGCACAGGATCTGTAAAGGGGGGAGGATGTTTAGGGAAAGTGGAGACCTCCCCCCCCCCTGCCTGGTTACCCCTCCCCCTAGGCCTCCCTCAGAAGCTCTCCAAGGACCTGGCCCTCCCTGAGCCCCTGGCCCCTGGGTCACCCAGCTCACCTAGCTCCACCCGCCCCCACCGGCCACAGAATGCTGGCTCTGGAGGTGGTGTCAGCACCAGGACTGGCCCGTCCTGGCCAGAGCAATCAAGAGCTGCTTCTGACCTTGCAGATGCAGGGTCTGCTCCTCTCTGGGCTCCTCTGCCTCTGCTCTGAAGCCGCCCAGAGGCCTGTGGTCAGAGGGTGCTCCTTCCAGGGGAGACTGAGCACAGAGCCCTGCTTCCTATAGGCGTTTCTTGTTTCCAGGGAACTGAAACACAGACCTGAGAAAGATGCATCTGAGGGGCAAAGCCCTGCCTCTTAGAATTCATTGTATGTCAGACCTAAGAGCCTGACCGAGCAGAAGGGCCAGAAACCTCCGCCTGCCCCTGGGATCTGAAGAGACATTGTGTTATGCCCAGATTTCAGGATCCCCAGAAGACCACACCAGGGAGCCAGCCGAGTCCGATGCAAAAGCAGAGAGTCTTGTATTCAAACCCGGGTTTGACTCCCCTACCCTCCTTACTGGCACAGCAGCAAGTGGCAAAAAGAGGGCTAGCCAGGTGGGAAGAGGAGTTTTATAGGGGGGTGGAGTAAGGGGAGGAGAGGGGACTGTGGGCCCTGCCGATTGGCCAGGCACAAGTCGGTGTCTCATTACACAGGATGTGGTCATATCTACGGCGTGCACTTCCCTTGATTGTCATTGGTTACTTTAAAGAAATCCTGGGTGTGGCTAGCAGAGGCTTGGGCTTCCAGGAAGAAGCCTTGCCAAGCACATGGATGCCCAAAAATGGAGGACACAGGGTAAGATGGAGGGCGTAGTCCTCGCCCTTTCAACTGGAAACCCAGAGTCCATTTCACACATGGTACAGCCCACCTGT
>NW_005871446.1:0-4070 GCF_000147115.1 Myotis lucifugus | reverse complement strand
GCACCTGCTCTGTATTCACAAAGTGATGACCTGGATCTGGGTGTCAAACAACCCATGAAAGCATTAACATCGTCCTTTTCAGATGCGAAACTGACTCTCATGCAGGTCCCTCTGTCCCCCTGCACAGGGGCAGCGCTGGACTTTCCTGGTCTTTCCTGCGGGAGCTGGGCTCTGGCTGCCGACCCGCCGAGCTTGCTGCCCGCTCACCATCCACGTTGTACACGCGCGTCCCCCACGGCGGGCACGGGCTGCTCTCGGTCCCTGCACCCGGGCCGCACTCAGCACCAGCTCCCAACGGGCTCAGCTCTGGACTGGGCTCAGCCCCACCCGCGCCCGGGGTCCGAGGGCCCAGCTGCCCCGAGGGCTGTCAGGCCTGACACTTGGCCCTGAGGGCGTGGGGAGGGGTCCCAAGCGCCTCCAGCTCCCAATCCTTGTCTCGGGTGCACCCATCCCATCGCTCATCCAGGTGCCCTGTCAGGGCCAGCCTGACAGGTTGAGCCGGGCTGAGGTAGGGAGGTGGGAATTGAGAAAAGAAAGCAAGACAGGAGAGCGGGATCGGGAGGACTACAGCTCAATCGAGGAACTGCAGCAAGTTTATTAACCACACAATGCCTTTTATACACAAGACACTGAATAGGAGGTCTGTCAAGAGGAATGTATTCTTTGTTCCTCTTAATCTCTGAGAGACACAGCAGAAGGACAAGTTCTCAGTACAGCATATCTCAGTAAATAGTTACAGACTTCTTGGTAAGCCATGAAAGGCTGTTCTCATTCTACAAAGGTTGCTCTCATTCTACTGATAACCGCCATCCAAACAAGTCTGGGAAAACTGTGTGGGTAAGGGTCCCAGCCTTGCTAGCCCCTTCAGGTGCAAGGACCATGTCAGCTTACACCCGGTCTCCAACAGTGCCCCTTCATGTCCTCAGTAGACCCCGAGGGCCCTAAACGCTCCCCCCCCCCCCCTGCACTTGCACAGAAAGAGCCCGGGATCCCTTCCCAGGGTGCTGGCAGGAGCCAGGAGCTTCAGGACTACACTTCCCACAGGCCTCCACGGCCCTCTGACGTCACTCCTGCCCTGCCTTTAGGCAGTGGAAAGCTGGAGAACCAATTTCTTAAGTGTCCAGCCCAGGTTTTTTCAGAGCCCGAGGAGGATGGGGGTGTTTTAATGTCTGTTCTTATGTATCTGTTACTCAGATAACCTCCTTTTTGACTGGACTCAGGGGTGGAAGCTCTGGGAGAGGACGGCCTGCACATGCTTCTCAGAAAAGGGACAGGTTTGCGCCCATCATGCGCTCAATGAGTTTCTGATGCTACTGGCTGGGCAGGGGGTGGTCAGCTCCATCCTGAAGCAGCCACTGCCTCCCAGTAGCCAGCAAACAGCAAGAGGTCAAGGTGTGAATTCGGACTCTTCTGGCAAATGCCAGGGGTGGTGCTCCATTGGCTCCCGAGGGAAATAACCGCGTTTTCCCACAATTCATTTGGGGAAATTTTAATTTGGATTGGATATTGGAAATATTAAGGAAAATTATCGTTACTTAAGTATGAAAAATTCTGAAGTGTATTAGAAATTTTATCTATTTATATGAGGGTTTAGCAAGGAAAAAATGACATCGCGTCTTTAAGGTGCTCAGCATTCGCACTTGGCACATCCCGTTAAATCGGTGCTGACTATTGGTTACATTTGTTTAGAAACATAGCCATGGCGCTAGGACTTGAGAATTCCCTACAGAAGTGAAAGTGAACGCAGCTTCCCCAGTGATCTCTGAGGTCAAATCCTGCTGCTTTCTGTTCCTAGTCCCCAGGAGATCTGCCTTTGCCTCGTGTGTGTGTGTGTGTGTGTGTGTGTGTGTGTGTGTGTCTCCTCCCACACCGCGCCCCCATCCCAGACAGAGGAGGTGGGAGGAGGGGAGAGGGGTGTCACGGAGGGAGGGGAGGCTGTGGTTATGAATCCAGTTGGGTCGAAGGAGGGGATGGGGGGGGCTGCATTATCTGAACCTGTTCCCTATGTTACACCCAAGAATTTCTACCAAGAAGAGAGGATGTGGTGTCCCTCCACCACCTAAGGAATATGAAGTTCAGCTCCTGCTGGAGGGCGGGGCCATTTCTCAGATTAGCTGTGTGTCCAGAGAATCGCATGTCTTTGGAACTGGGTTTTTATTTTTTGAGAACACAGGGAGGGATTCAAGTTCTATGGGATGCTGCAGTTTTTTCTTTGGCTTTGAAAAGAATGAATTCTATGGGCTTTGGCTTGGGTTGGGGCTAATGATGTCTCTTTTGAAACAAAGACTGTGGAAATAACCAATAACTAGAAAGAGCTCATACAGTCTTTCACTAAAATGCTGATCACCGACATTGGCCGTGACCATCGGCACAGTCATTACTGTGTGCAGCCATTCTCTCCCTGCCCGTCTCCTCCCTAAAGCCTTCTTAGCTGCACTCCTTGCCCTTTGCTTTGTTCTTTTGGTCTGTGGTGTTGTGAGTTACCCTATAAATTTCCTTCTTGGGTAGCGAGTACCTGTGTGCCTCCAGGTTTGGACAAACCTTCCCCTTCTATATGGAAGGTCTGATTTAGAGGTTGCAGTCTGATAGAACCAAAAGTATTCCATACCAATTTGGCTAAAAGCTAGCAGTAGTTGGTAGAGCACTTCTGGAAGGTGTGACAACAATATTTGTTAATCCTCAATGGAGGATATTTTTCCATTGATTTTTTAGACTGAGGGAGGGGGGAGAGGGAGAAGATTGTGAGAAAGAGAGAGGGAAACATTGATGTGAGAGAGACACATGGATTCATTGCCTCCCGCACAGGCGCCCACTGGAGCCAGGGACTGAACCTGCAACCCAGGTACGTGCTCTTGACTGGGAATCGAACCCAATCCCGGGGACAAGCTCTAACCATGGAGCTATACCTGCCAGGGAAGTTCATATATTTTGATACCAACCTTAAACATAAAAAACTAAGGTTAAGCATCCAAATGATCCAGAAAATTATCATCTGAGAGAGATGACATTTGACTAGCAAATGT
Organism: Myotis lucifugus; assembly: GCF_000147115.1. Lineage (NCBI taxonomy): Eukaryota > Metazoa > Chordata > Mammalia > Chiroptera > Vespertilionidae > Myotis > Myotis lucifugus. Next base: position 1,047 of record NW_005871446.1, on the reverse strand, counting down.
ACATAGCCATAGGAAGAGGGATCGAGTACTGTACAATATTTATGCATTAAAAATCTCTGTAAAATTTATAGTGAGCCTCTTGTGAACATTTCATGATCAAATAAATGAGTGGAATTTTGCAACCTGGAATAGCACTTAGAAAGCTGGTTGAGACAGGTCCAGTTTTAATAGAATAGGACAGCGATTTCCAACCTTTTTCATCTCACGCCGCACATAAACCAAGTACAAATATTCTGTGGCACAACAAAATATATGTATTTTTTGCAGATCAGACAAAAAAAATAGGTATAATTTTGATTCATTCACACCAGATGACTTTTGAGTTGGCTGCTGTCATTGTATGTATTTGACAATCTAAGGGAAAAGAGGTCAGTGCCCTGACTAAATAGTCAAGTGCTGGGTGTTTTAGGAATTCTTGGGCACCACCAGGGTGCCTGCTGTGGACACTGGTTGACAACCTCTGTAATCGGAGGTGTGCTATGGAAGGGAACCCCGGGAAAGGAAACAGCATGTTTGGGGTAACAAAGTGGTCATGGGGGGGGAGGCTGGGGTCCCAGGTGGGTCAGGGGGTGGTGTATGGCTGCGCTTCTCAAGCTTTTCACACCTTGTGGTGATGGAACATGTTTGTTTGGTTTTGTTCTCTTAAATTTCTAATCTGCAGAGAACAGTCCTAACATATAGAAAAAGGCAGGAGCCGTCACAACCAAAACAACCGGATGGATAACCGAACAGCAGGCTGCGTGGGGCGACCAGGCCAGCAGGGGGGTCAGTGAGGGACGACCAGATGACTAAACAGCAGGCTGCGTGGGGCGACCAGGCCGGCAGGGGGGTCAGTGAGGGACGACCAGATGACCGAACAGCAGGCTGTGTGGGGCGACCAGGCCAGCAGGGGGTCAGTGAGGGACGACCAGATGACTAAACAGCAGGCTGCGTGGGGCGACCAGGCCGGAAGGGGGGTCAGTGAGGGACGACCAGATGACTAAACAGCAGGCTGCGTGGGGCGACCAGGCCGGCAGGGGGGTCAGTGGGGGACGACCAGATGACCGA
>NW_005871445.1:947003-949183 GCF_000147115.1 Myotis lucifugus | reverse complement strand
GGGTGTGTCTCTGGGTGATACACATGCTCTGCATGGCGAAAGCGTGCCTGGTCATCCTGCCTGTGCGCATGCGCCTGCGAGTGTGTGGAGATGTCTGTGAGCTGCACTGCTCGAGCCTTGGTGGGCCCACGTGCCATCTGTATGTGTGAGTGCTGGTGGGTGAGTGTGCGTGAGTGTGTGTGTGTGTGTGCGTGTGTGTGTGTCTGTCTGTCTGTCACGGTCATGAATACTCCTGTGTGAGAACATCTGGAGCACGGTCCTTGCCTGTCAATTCTTAGTCCCTGGAAGCTTCCAGAAGGTTCTCTGGGCCCTGGGGCCTGGCTGGTGCTGGGCTGGCGGAACTGGTTTTCTCCCAGGTTGGCCCCTGGCCTGGGGTCTCCAGGTGCCAGAGGCCATGGCGGGTGTTGGCGGGAGGCAGAGGCTGAGCTTGGATCCCATCAGGCGGCTGACAGGCTGGGTTGTGTCCCCCACAGTGAAGAGTGAGGACGAGGATGGGGACATGAAGCCTGCCAAGGGGCAGGGCGGCCAGAGCAAGGGCAGCGGGGATGACGGGAAGGACCCCCGGAGGCCCAAGCGACCCCGCACCATCCTCACCACGCAGCAGCGAAGAGCCTTCAAGGCCTCCTTCGAGGTCTCCTCCAAGCCCTGCCGGAAGGTGAGGGGCGGGGGGTGGGGTGGGGTGACCGCACCTGCTGCCTTTCCAGACACCACCCTGTCCACGCCGGCTGGGGACGGGGATGTCCCTCCACCTCCCGCTCATCCATCCACCCCCAGCCCACCACCTCCCCCGGCCTGACCTGCCTCCCTCTCTCCCTCTCCTGGCAGGTCCGCGAGACGCTGGCAGCAGAGACAGGCCTCAGCGTGCGCGTGGTCCAGGTCTGGTTTCAGAACCAAAGAGCCAAGGTGAGAGGCCGCCGGCCCCTGCCCCGCCGGGCAGAGTGGAGGGGAGCTGCGGGCAGGAGGCAGAGGGCCTGGTGTTGGGGGGCAACTAATGGGGGAGGTGGGGGGAAGGGGCGGGGACTGGCACGAACTGTGTCTCCCGCAGATGAAGAAGTTGGCACGGCGGCACCAGCAGCAGCAGGAGCAGCAGAACTCCCAGCGGCTGGCCAAGGTGAGCCGGGGCCGGGGCCGGGACCAGGGGGCCTGGCTCCGTCACTTACACCAAGACGCCCAAGGAACCTCCCCCAAGGCCGTCAGCTCAGGGGACAGCTGCCTTGGAACCAGCTGAGCCCAGTGAAGCCGAGAGGTGGCAGCCACCACAGGACGCAGGAGAGGTGGCAGGGTGGGCAGCTGGAGGGGTGGCAGCCACCACAGGACGCAGAAGGGGTGGCAGACGTCCTGATGTTAAAACCTCAATCCTCTGCTCCCTGTCACCATGTGCCAGGCACCGAACGCATCACGTGACACGCTCGGTCTCACTTCTCACAGGTCCCCGTGAGGAAGGGCGTTGCCGTGTCCTATTTCACAGATGAGGCTGGGCTCAGTGAGACAGGGCCTGTTGGGCAATAAGGGACAGAGCCGGCCTCACGTCCGCGGGGCTCCTAAGCTGGTGCGCACCCTGACCACAGGCCCCGCTGCCCACGGCGGAGTCTCCAGAGAAAGTGCACGGTGTGGAGGAGTCCGGCTGGGCTCGTGCTGGGCGGGGAGGGGCTAGTTAAAGGGGCAGGAGGCAGCCCCTCCAACACTGGGCTTTGCCAAAATGCCAGGCCGGTCTCCCAGGCCTCAGGGGGACCTGGAACCTTCAGGCCTTGAAGGGAGGCACGGGGACTCTCTGGGGCACTGAAGTGGGTGGGGGCCCCGAGCTGCCCGCTCTGGAGTGAGGCAGGGGCTTCGCTCAGGACTTCGGGGGCCAGTGTCCCAGGCTGACCCAGGGCTTCAAGGCCATGGCCTCGGGGCCCAGTTCTTCCCCTCTGCTCCCTCTGCCCCTCTCCCCGGACAGTGGATTCCGGAGGCCGCAACCACTGCCTCGTCTCTCAGGCAGCGCAGGAGGTGTGCCCCTGGGGTTCCCAGCGGCCCCCAGGCTCAGCTGCCCCTCTCGAGTCTGTGAACCCTCGTTGGTTCTTTAAGTCACACGGGGGTGGGGCCCCTTCGTCAGGAAGCCTTTTCTGGGCCTCCTTGGCCGGGTTCATGCCCCGCCTGGATACTCCCAGATGCAGGGGCTCACTGCACCCACGCACTGA
>NW_005871445.1:940314-942313 GCF_000147115.1 Myotis lucifugus | reverse complement strand
ACAGAGGGACCCAGTGGTTCCCAGGGTCAGACCCGGGGTCCAGCAGAGCCTGTAAGGGAAGGGGTCGGTGCAAGTGGGCTAGGCATCTCGGAAGGCTTCCTGGAGGAGGTGGAGGTGGGGGCTGCAGATCAGCAGGGTCAGGCCCCCAGCATGGGGCTGGGGCAGCCTCTTCTCCTTTAGGGGCTCACCTGTCTTGCCCACTCACCTGGAGCTCGCGGCCCTCACTTCACACACAGGGGACCTTGGAGGAGGGAGAGCTGGCCGAGCCCTGCCTGGCCCCACCTGAGCTCTGGGCACCACCTGGGGTGGGGATCTCACCTCCCGCCTGGGAGGACCCACAGCTCTGGGGCTCACTGTGCCCTGTGGGGGAAGGGGGTCTACGCTCACGCACGCACATGGACACGCACACTCACACCCGGACGCACACGGAGGCTCACAGGCCCACACTCCCGGGCGCACACAGCCTGGGGGCTGGGAGCAGGAGGACCGACCCTCCAGCCTGTGGCCCTTGGGAGGGGCCATTTCCAATGAGCCTCTTTGCTGGTGCCCCCCACCCCCCTGGGGTTCCCCCAGGAGCCCAGCCTAGCTGGGTGTGGGGAACCGGGCCACCGGCCATTCCTCTGTTTTCCTTGTACAGACTCTCACTGCCCACCCACCATCCCCAGACACATTTTATTTAATAACTTGTCATTGTTAAATTATTTATTAGCGTTTACCACATCACCACCCCCACCCTGCCCTCCACTCTCACCTTCCGCTCTCCCCACGAAAGCAGAAAATGGAAACAACAACAAAAATGAGACATCAGTATATTTGTAAATAAACCAACCTGTACACGCCTGTGGTGACTCTCCTTGGGGGGTGGGGAGGGGGGAGCTGTGCTGGGCTGAGACAATAGCAGATTTCGTGATGGCTGCCAGGGACAGCAGGTCAAGGAGGAGGGCTTGGGGTCCCTAGTCTTGCCCAACCCATTCTCTTGTCCTATTTCATAATCCTCATCTCTCCATCCTTGTCCTATTTCAGTCTTGAACCATCTCCATCTCATTCCCCAACACTCATTCATTCATTCATTCATCCAACCAATAGGAAGAGCCCCTTAAGTGCCAGCTGTCAGGCTAAGAACCAGGATTGCTGGTCCCTGAGTCCAGGAAGGAGTGTTATATGAGCTCAGTTGCGGTACAGTAAGGCCTTGTTACAGGGTTCCTGACCTCATCTGGAGGGGTGGAACATCACGGAGGGCTTCCTGGAAGAAGCTGCATGTCGAGCTGAGATCCAAAGTTATCCAGCATGGCAGGACTGGATGAGGAGAAATGTCTGGGACTGCTCAGGCTTGTACAAAACCTCACAGGCAGGCAAACTCTAGTGAGTTTCCTAAACCCCAAGAACAGCTAAGTTTGGGGGGCAGAGGAGAAGTAATGAGGCTGGAGGCAAGGCTAGACCCTCCGATTAGGTCAGGTGGACTGGAGCGGGGCAGGGAGGTCAATTGAGTCACCTTTCTCACCTAGGTGAGAGGTGACATGGCTTTGACTAGGGCAGTAACAGTGGGGAGGAAGAAGGGGGTAGATTCCCAAGATGTGGGTGCACCGGGGAAGTCAAAGCAACATCTAGGAACCCCATTCTGGAGCCCTCTGGTCTGGGGTGTGCGGAGCTTTGGGCCTCTGGAGGCATCCAAGGGGACATGTCCTGGAGCAGGGCTGGGCCCCCAAGAGACCAGAGGCTGAGCACCCAGGTGTTCACCAACCAGGTGGGTGAGCTCGCCCAAGGGAATGCGACACAGGAGAGTGAAGAAGCAGAGGCCAAGCCCTGAGTATCATGAGGCCTTGGGGCTGGGTCAGGGGAGATGTGGCCGGGGTGGGGACTGGGTGGAGATGCAGAGCCTCTCAGAGTGTGTTCCTCACAGTCCCCAGGCTCCTCGTGTCCGTGTGTGTGTGTGTGTGTGTGTGTGTGTGTGTGTGAACAGCTCTAAGGGTCAGTCAGCCCAGTATACTGTGCATGGAGC
>NW_005871445.1:928853-939019 GCF_000147115.1 Myotis lucifugus | reverse complement strand
CCCATCCTGCAGCCAGCGCTGCGCTGCCTCGATGCCCCTTTAGGCCTCCAAGTGTCCCAGACCCTGTGCCAGGCAGACCTGGAGACAGGGGCACTCTGTTATGGCTTTGACTTCAGAGCAAGCCCTGGGGCTTGACTGGAAAATGGAGACAGCCCAAGCCTGCCAACACACACACACACACACACACACACACACACACACACACACCCCTCTACCCAGCCCCGACTGCTCATCCTCTTGATCTTCGTCCCGTTCGTGGCAGACCCTCCCAGCCCCAGGCCTGCCTGGACAGCGCATAAGAATAAGTGACAAGAGAGGCATAAAGGACTCAGAGTAGGTGGGTGACAAGGCTTTGTCCAGCTGTGCCTGGGAAATCAAGGAAACGCTTCCTGGAGGAAGGAACAGCCAGAACAAGTGCCTCACAGGTGGGACTTGCAGGGCACCAGTGCGGCGGGGCACACCCAGGTGTATTGAGGGTCCAAGAGCCAGAGATGGCAGGAGGTGACATCCTGGTGTATGCCAGGGGTCAGTCAGGCCCTTGGCGGTGGGAGGACGCCTGGCACATCCTCTGATTTAGCTGGGAATAACGTCACCACACTAAGATTTTGAATACTACAGATGAGTATAAGTAATGTACTTATTTGTGTCCTAAAGAATAATAATAATTTTTAAAACTCCTGTGCGCACTCCTTAGATAAAGAGAATGCACATTCTCAATTCCTTGGAGCCCTGATGTCCCAGGAGCATCTATTTCTTCACTTGGAAACTCTGGCCCAAATCAGAAAGGAGTGATCTACAGAAAGTTCTTAGCACAGAACCTGTGGGAATGTGCCCCGTGGCGGGCGGCCCGGCCTGCATCTCCCGCCTGCGGCAGAACCCCCAGGCGCCTTTCTAGGGCAGCACCCCACTTTCACGCCTCTCCTCCCTTATCAAAGCGTGGAGGACTTTGCTACTAAATCCCCAGAACAGATCAGAAACTACTTTGAATTTCCTACTAAACCTGCAGTTACCGGAGTCAGACCACGAGGTGGCGATCGAGAGTCAGGCAGGTGAACGCCCAGTGGCGGCTGGGCTCGGAGCTGCTGGGTGTATCGCGGAGCCTCGGATTATGGCCAGGTACCGTGTGGGCGCTTATGGGGACGATAACCCTGAGAAGGAGGTGTGAGCATCTCGTTTTACAGGACAGGAAAGTAGGCTCAGAGATCGTAAGTAACCGGAGGCCACACAGCTAGGAAATGGCAGAGCCGGGCAGTAACGGACAGACACACCGGAGGAGGAAAAATAGGGAGGTGGGAGGGGGAGGGGCGGGAGAAATAGCAGCCTCTGCTGAGCACTTGTTTCAGCCACTCCTGGCCTGTTTGGCTCATCCCACTGACTTCTCACACTGACCTGGGAGACTACCCCCATTTTGTTGATATGGAAACTGAGGCTTAGAGAAGCTAAAAGCCTTGGGAGGCGGCTTATCCTCAGTGCCCTGGCTCCTGGGGAATCGCCCTCCCTGGAGGACCGCAGGGTGAGTAGAGAAACACGGAGGACCCCCACCCCAGCCCTGCCCAGCCCCTTCTCCTCCAGCCCTCCTCAAGGAAGGACAGACAGCAGGCTCAGGTCCTGCCCAGGCACATGAGGGGGCTCCCTCGCCCGAGCAAGATCCAGGTCCACTTCACAGTGTGCTGGCCCCTGTGGATGCTTCCAGAACAGGGGATGCGGGTCACAGCAGGGAGCCCCTGACCAGGGTCAGTGTTTCATTCTGATCATTGCAGTCACAGGGATCTATCCATGGGGGCAACTGATCTGGTGGGGCCTGGGGCTCTGGCGCTTGGGGGTTCCCCACCACACCCAGCTTCGGGGAAGGTAGGGAGTGTTGTCAAGCTCGAATCCTAGCTCTGCCAATCACCAGCCGTGGCCTTGGACAAGTCTCTGTTTCTTTATACCAGTGGTTCTCAACCTAGGCTGCACATTAGAATCACCTGGGAATCTTTTTAAAATCCTGATTTCTGGGCCTCAGAATTTCAAGGCCCAGAAATCAGGATTTTAAAAAGATTCCCAGGTGATTCTAATGTGCAGCCAAGGTTGAGAACCACTGCTTCTTACACTGAAGGGCGAGCACAGGGCCATCATGAGGATCACATGAGTAAGAGCCAGGCACAGGTTCATCGACCCCAGGCACTCAAACAGTGGGGTTAACATTACCCACAGGTGCCCTCACTTCTGCCCAGCCAGGAGGCTAGCCCTCAGCCCAGCACACTGAACCACAGGGGCCCGAGAGCCCCCTTAGCCATGGCATCAGTGAGCCTCCCCCACGCCTCTCGGCCAAGAAAGCTTCCAGAAGCTATGTTCCCTGTGACACCAGCCTTCCAGTCCCCGGGATCTTTGGCTGACAGACACCTGGGGCTCCCATGCCCTCAGGGGCCACGCCAGAGGAGGCACTGAGGCGGGGGCAGTGGGAGCTTGTCCCTCCCAGGCGGCCGACCTGAGTCCACGGGCCCAGGCCTCCTGGCCAGAGCACACCATCCCCTGTGAGCGGTACAACCGAGGAGGTGGGTCACCTTGGATCCCAAGTTGCAGGGATGCTGGCCGCTATATTCCTTACCACGGGGGGGAGCCTTAGAGACCGCAGCCAATGCACAGAGAGAGGTAGGGAGAAAGGCACGGAAAGAGGCCGCCCCAGCTTTCATTCGGTTTATGGAGGCATTAAAAGGCTAACAGACAAATGACTAATAGAGTATTTTATTGCTTAAGCTAGCCTGAGTCTCTGTCACCTGCCACCAGAGCCCTGACGAAAACCCACACCATCTGACAGGGTTATTGGGTGAATGAGATAATATTTCCACGTTTCTGGCATAAAAATCAGTACTAAAAAAAAAAAAAAGGAGCTAGGATGATTCTCAACAGAGCACAGTAATGACCTCCGCATCCCTCCCGCCCCCGGCTTGCAACATTGCCCCCTTTGTTTATAGCAATGTGGTTTGTGAAACTCTACCTCACAGGCACAGACTTTGAGCTGGTATTTAAAAGGAGACATTGTTTGGGGCATTTTTTTTCCCCTGCAGATTCCATTCAACTGGATATTGTCAGAGATTCCTGAGGACAAATGAAAATAATGATCGTTGCCGTAAAACACACAATGAGCAAGGGCCGTTCCTGCCATCTGAGCCCTGGTGGCCAGGAGCACCCGCCTGGTGTGGGGTCCCCTCTGGTCCCCACGCCCCTCCGGTCCCCCCACAGCTGGAACTGGGAGGCTGTGCCGCGGGCCCAGGCAGTGGGCTACTCCATAAGCAACAGACTTCAGTTGAAAAAGTGAATTACTGGTGCTGAGTTACTAACAAGCAAATAATCAGGTTATACCCCTCACAGAAATGTCCACAGACCGAGCGATTGTGACAAGGGCAGAATATGGAGTCACGCTCTGCAGAGCGTAGGGAAGCTGAAACTCTGGGAGAAGGCAACTCAGGGCGATTGTTCTTTCTGCTTCTGAAATGCCCTGCCCGACACTGAGTAAGAATGACAATGACCAGGCCAATGCTAACAGCTGTTGTGTGTGTGCTGAGTACTCATCACAGGCCAGGGCCTTCAGGCACTGCCTCATTTCATTCTCACTCAAAGTAGCATTCTCCCCATTCTACAGACGGAGACACTGAGGCTCTGAGGCCTGAAGGGGCTTGTTCAAGGTCATAGAGCTAGTGAGTGAGGTCCTGAGAGCAGGTTACCAGTGTAGACAGGGAAGACGGAGAAAAGACCCAATTTTTTTTTGCAACTCTGCCCTTCTGAGGGGTGGGGCAGGCTTCACCAGACCAGGCTCCAAGCCAAGGAATGGAGGAGGAGGCCTCTTCCCAGGAGAGGACTGAGCAGGGCTGAGCTGCGTGGCCCGGCCTACGCTGCTCCCCAGGCCCTGGCCAGCACGTTGGCTCAGACACGCCAGGACAAGAGAAGCAGGGAGGAAGGGAGACTGCCGGCCAGAAAGCCACCCTCCCTCTCGGGCCAGCCCAGCCCTAGCACATCTGTGCCTCTCGCATCAGTGCCTTGTGCTGACAGGGGATCTCTAGAGCTCAGAGTGGTCAGACACATACTAAGTTCACACGGCCAGTCGCACGGATGGGGAGATGGGGAAGGGAGGGGAGGAGAGTGGGTTCGTTTTCAAGATTAAAGCTCCATTCCCCACCCCAAGAGTCCCGGGAGGAATTTTGTAGGTTTGGAGCCTAGAACGTTGATGACTATCAGGCTGGTGAGGAGAAGAAGCAGGAAGAATGGGGGCCATCCAGGGGGAGTCCAGATGTAGGAACCGGTGCAGGAGCTGGGACCCCCGGGATCCCTTTCCAAATCACTGGGGAAGCTGCCCGGGGCCAGAGGACTCTCCTACCACTGAGCAGAAAGAACAGTAAGTCAAGCTACTGTGACTTCCCCCCCTCTGCATTTTGGCTAATTCCTGATCCCCTATGTCAGTGGTTCTCCACCTTCCTAATGCAGTTCCTCATGTTGTGGTGACCCCCAACCATAAAATTATTTGTGTTGCTACTTCATAACTGTAATGTTGCTACTGTTATGAATCGTCATGTAAATATCTGATATGCAGGATGTATTTTCATTGTTACAAATTGAACATCATGAAAGCATAGTGATTAATCACAAAAACAATATGTAATTATATATGTGTTTTCCGATGGTCTTAGGCGACCCCTGTGAAAAGGTCGTTCGACCCCCAAAGGGGTCTCGACCCACAGGTTGAGAACCGCTGCCCTATGTCATTCTGTGTGGGTTGTTACTGAGCTTTATGCAATGATATCATACTGTGCATAGTCCTCTGCTAGTTCGTTTTTTTATTCATGTTTTATTTTTGCCCACATTCACCCACCTTGTTGCATGTAGCCATCATTTATTGCTCTATAACACTCCATCTATTTATTAATTCTCCTATAGCAGACATTGGGCATTTCCGGTTTCTCACTAGAATGAGCAAGGCTGCAGTGAGTGTCCATCTGCTTTTGTGGTGTGCGGTTTCTTTGGCCTTACTTTCAAAATCCTTCCCTATCCTCTTGTATTTTCTTCTTAAATTTTAAAGTTTTGACTTTCACATTTAAATTTCAGATTCCTGCCCTAGCCAGTTTGGCTCACTAGATAGAGCATCACCCTACAGACCAAAGGGTACCAGGTTCAACTCTGGTCAAGGGCATATACCTTGGTTGCAGGCTCCTCCCCAGCCCAGACCCTGGTCAGGGCTCGTATAGGAGGCAACCAATCAATGTGTTTCTCTCACATCGATGTTTCTCTCTGTCTTTCCCTCCCTCTTCCACTCTCCCTAAAAATCAATGAAAAAATATCCTTGGGTGAGGATTAGCTAAAAAATAAAAATAAAAAATAAATTTCAGCCTGGCCAGCATGGCTCAATGGTTGAGCGTCAACCTATGAACCAGGAGGTCACGGTTTGATTCCCAGTCAGGGCACATGCCTGGGTTGTGGGCTCAATCCCCAGTAGGGGGCATGCAGGAGGCAGCCGATTGGTGATTCTCTCTCATCATTGATGTTTCTATCTCTCTCTCCCTCTCCCTTCCTCTCTAAAATCAATAAAAATATATATATTTAAAAAATAATAAATTTCAGATTCCTTTCGGTCACTATCCTAAATGTTGTCTTTTTCTGTGTTGTTTTACAAGCAAGAATAGAGAAGAAAAATTTAGTTTTGAATATTATATCCTGCCACCTTGATAAAATCTTACTAATTTTAATAGCATCTCAGTACATTATTTTGGATTTTTAATGTAGGTAATCATATCATCTGGAAATGATATGTCTTTTCTAAACATTATAACTTGCCTTCTTTCCTTCCTTCCATCTTCCCTTCCTTTGTTTTATTCTTTTCCTTGTTCTTTTGTATTAAACACATTGTCTGGGACTTGCATTAAAATATTGATTAGGAGGATATTAATTAGGGTCCCTGTCATGTTTTGTTAAGAAGAATGCTTTTTCATTTTACCACTACGATTTTACTACATTTTGCTAGTTAAGAAAATCCCCTTATATTCCTAGTAAGAATTTTAATCATGAAAGGATGTTGATTTTGATTAAATGCTTTTTCAGCATCTAACCTTTCTCCCTTAACCTATTACTGCATATATATTTACATTTTTATATATAAATAACATATAACATGTAATTCGTGATATATAATATGTACTATAATATATAATTATTATACATCATATACTATAACATATTAATTATATTAACATATAATATATGTTGTTAAACCACCCTTATATCCATGGTATAAACCAGCGATTTTCAACCTTTTTCATCTCATGGTACACATAAATTAATTACTAAAATTCTGTGGCACACCAAAAAATATGGTATATTTTCTGACGATCTGACAAAAAAATAGGTAGAATTTTTATTCATTCACACTGGATGACTATTGTTGTGTAAGCTGTTGTCATTTTTTATTTGACAATCTAAGGGAAACGAGGTCAGTGCCCCTGACTAAATAGTCGGATACTGCATGTTTTAAAAACATTCTTGTGGCATACCGGTGTGCCTGCCACGGCTCACTGGTTGAAAATTGCTGGTATAAACCCATTTGGTCATGATCTTTCAATGTTTTATTGGATTCATTTTTCTACTAATTTTTATCTAGGCATATGGGTGAGGTTGTCTGGGTCTAGGTATAAAGTTATAGTGATTTCTCAAAGTGTTCCCTATTTTCTATACTCTGGAAGAGTGTGTATAAAATTATAATATCTGTTCTTTTAATGTTTGAAATCATCTGGACTTGATGTTTTCTATGTGGAAATATTTTACCTACCTAGTCAATTATGTTTAGTGGCTATGGGACTATTGAGGATTTTTATTTCTTCTTGAGTCAGTTTTGATAAGTCATGTTTCAAGGAATTTGTGCCTTTTGCCTGCTTCAAAATTTATTAATATAAAGTTGTATAAGATATTCTTTTTAATCTTTTTAATCTCTGCTCTATCTGTAACACTATTGCCTTTCTGATTCTTAATATTATTTTTAAGCTTGTATCTTTTAAATTTTTGCCAGCTTTTTAAATCTATTTTAGTAGTCTTTCAAAGAACCAGTTTGGGCCTTGTTAATTCCCTCTATTGTGTCTTTATTTTTCATTTAATTATGTGGTATCCTTTCTTCTACTTTCATTGAGTTCTGTTGTACTTTCTCTAATTTTGTATGTTGGATACTAGCTCATTAATCGTCAGCTTTTCTTTAAAAAAAAAATATAAGTGTTAAAGGCTCTAAATTTCCCTCAAACTACCATTTTTGCTGCCTTACACAAATTTTGATATGTAAGATTTTCATTCAGTTCTAAGTACTTTAAAAACTTTCCAGTGTGATTTTTTTCTAATTTAAAAACATGAAAATTTTTTTACTTATCATTTTATCATTGACTTTTAACCTAGTTGTATTGTAAGTTATAGAAATATGACCTGTATGATGCCAGTTGTTATAATTTGACTAGAATTACATTATGTTCTAGTGTGTGGTCACTCTTTATAAATTTTCCATGTGCATGAAAGCACGTGTACTCTCTAATTGTTGGGTTTAGGATTTTATCAACATCCATTTGTTCAAGTACATAAATTGTGTAGTTTAAATCTTCTATATCTGAATTTTTTCTTTGCTCAAGGTATTAATAACTGCAAGAGATATTGAAGTCTTCTTTTTCAAATTTTCTCTCTAGTTCTATTTGTTTTGGCTTTGGATATTTTGAGGCTATTTTATTAGTTGAATAATTTTATCTTCCAGGCACACTAAAATTTTATCATTACTAGGAACTTCCTTTATCTCTTCCAATAATATTTAACTTAATGACTTTTTTATACTAATACACCACCCCAATTTTCCTTCAGTTGGTATTTTTCTGACATATCAATTGAATACCCTTATTTTCAGCCTTTTAATGTCTTAGTGCTTTAGAAGTGGCTTTTAATAGACCACAGATAGCTGAATTTTAAAAATAGTATATCTGATCATCTCTGTCTTTTAGCTAGAGAGTTTAGCACATTAACTTGGTTTTAAGATTAGTGATACGTTTTCACTTGTATCTGCCATCTAACTTTGTGCTTCTTTTTAAAACACCTATCTTTTCCGTGGTTCTTGTTTCTTCTTTCTTACTTTTAAAAAAGTTGAAGAATCCCACCCCCTTTTATTTCTTTTTCTCTACACATTTGGTAGTTATATACTCCTTTTTCATTATTTTAGTAATTACCCTTACATTTTTATCTTTCAAACTTACAAAAGTCTAAAGTTAATAATTACTTAACCCCCACCCTAAATAATTCAAGGACCTTAAATCACATAATTCCAGTCACCCCTTCCAACTTGAATACCAGTATTTGATTTCTACCCTTTTTTTGGTCCCAAGTAGACATTATTATTGCTATTAATACTATTGTATAAGATAATTTTTGTTTGGATTTACCTACATGTTCAGCACTCTTTACTCATTACTTCTTCTTGTGTGTCAGACTTTCCTTTTGAGAGCATTTGCCTTTATTTTCCTTTAGTGAAAGCCTGACAGTGGTGAATTCCCTCGGTTTTTGTTCATGTGAAGATGACTAGTTCTCATTCTTTTTTTTTTTTTTTTAAATATATTTTATTGATTTTTTACAGAGAGGAAGGGAGAGAGATAGAGAGTTAGAAACATCGATGAGAGAGAAACATCATCAGCTGCCTCCTGCACACTCCCCACTGGGGATGTGCCCGCAACCAAGGTACATGCCCTTGACCGGAATTGAACCTGGGACCTTTCAGTCCGCAGGCCGACGCTCTATCCACTGAGCCAAACCGGTTTCTAGTTCTCATTCTCAAAAGATAGTTATACTAAATATACAAGCCTAGGTGGATAATTATTTTGTCTCGGTATTTGGAAGATATTTTCCCCATTCCTTATGGATTTCTATTGTGGCTATTGATAAGTCTGCTGTTAGTTTAAATGCAGTTTTCTTTTGTAATCAGCTTGTTTCTTTTCTCTGGTTGCATGAAAGATCTTTTTATCTTTGGTCTTCTGAAAGTTTTTACATTGTGTCTAGGTATGGATTCTAAAAAGTTCTGAAAAGCTCTCAGCCATTCTCTCTTCAAATATTACCTCACATTGGCTGTCTCTCTTCTTTCCTTGCGGGTCTCAGTTGCATAGTAGACCTCATTTTTCCTTCCATCTTTTAAGCAACTCTTCATATTTTACATCTCCTTTGCTGTCTGTGCTGCATTCTGGCTAATTCCTTCAGATCTATTTTCCAGTTCATAATTTATCTCTTCAGCTGTATCTAATCTATTTCATCCATCTGATGAAATGTTTATACCATTGAGGATCATTTTCATTTATAAAAATTCTATTTAGTTTTTTTTCAAAATTTTGGACATTGATATTTTATTTTAAACTTTATTGTTGAGATTATTACAGATGTCCCTCTTTTTTCCCCCCTTTGTCCCTCTCTACCCGGTTCCTGCCCCCTCCCTGCCCCATCCCAGGCCTTCACCACCCTATTGTCTGTGCCTATAGGTAATGCATATATGTATATAAGATCTTTGTTTAATCTCTTCCTGCGACACACCCCCCTTCCCTCTGAGAATTGTCAGTCTATTTTATTTCCATGCCTCTGATTCTATTTTATTCACCAGTTTATTCTGTTCATTAGAGCTCTTATTCATTTATTTTGATTTTTAGATTCAATTGTTGATAGGTATTTGTTGCCATTTTGTTGTTCATATTTCTTCTTCTTCCTCCTCTTCTTCTTCTTCTTCTTCTTCTTCTTCTTCTTCTTCTTCTTCTTCTTCTTCTTCTTCTTCTTCTCCTCCTCCTCCTCCACCACCAACAACGTCAACAATACGCTCATCCTATACGTAAAAGACCAGCTACCGAAATGGCGAAATGACCAGAACGACCAGAGACCAGAAGAACCGCTGCCGCACGCCAGGGGCAACGACACACCCCAATGTGTTTTCCCCCTGCCTGGTCCGGGGTGGGACCGCCAGAAAAAAGCGATAGCCCCCTCCGGCAGGAACTCTCATGGCGATACGGGCCCCCCATTCCGGCACTGCGACTAATCCTGTCCCGTCCCATCGTCGCTCGCACAGTTTCTGTTGAAAAATCAAGTCGCAGATAGACCGGAATTCCGTCTAGAGGAAAAAAAACTGCTCTTTCGCTGGCGGTGTTAGA
>NW_005871445.1:923047-928118 GCF_000147115.1 Myotis lucifugus | reverse complement strand
GGCTGTGAGGAACAGCTGCAACTACAGTGGGGAGAGCTGCTATGCAGGAGACACCCCTATGAGGCAGGACTTGCTTCAGTGGGGCTTTGGTGCTCACTGAGTCTGCCCCTCGAGTGTGTTGCTTATGGATGTGTAGAGTTGTAATCTGGTATGGCCTGACACTGACCACTGGGTACACTGGCTCTTGGGTCTTCAGCGAGGTGCAAAGTCAGCCACTGCCTGGGGCCACCCAGCAAGAGCTACAGAGAGATCTGCAGATTCCTCCTCTTTATATTGGGTCTGGAAGTACCCAGATGAGTCCCAGCTATGAAACAAGGCAGGCTGATGCTGGTACCAGGTCTTGGGCCTTTTATTGGGTTTGGGGCTCCCTGACCCAGATGCAGCTTGTTTGAGATTTTAGCCTGAGCAAGGACAGGCCATTCATATGCAAAAGTGGCTGCACACAGCTTGGGTGGGGTTATAAATTGGATGGGACGGGGTCTTAAGGAATCACCAGGGCAGAGCAAACGGAAATGGCTGCCAGTCAGCCCTGTGACTGGGGAGGTGCCAGCATAGGAACAATGATCCCTGTGAGCACCTCCATCTGGGAGAAAGCCACCCCCGAGTTCCTGCCCCAATGCCAGACAATACAGTTCCTCCTCATTTGTGTCTGTGTCCCCCAAAGCCTCATCCTGATGCTGGAGCTCAGAGGAAGCGGGACCTTGTAAGTTCAGTTCATGCACTGGCCTTTTATGAGGAACAGCTGGGTCTCTAGCAGCCTCTGTGTCAGTGAGCACCAATCTGCACTGGTTTTTACAGCCCATACGGACTTCTTTTCCCAGCACTGGGACCCTCGGCTGGAGGTCTGATGTGGGGCTGGGACCCCTTGCTCCTCCAGTGGCCTCCGCAGAGACGATCTCCCTACTGATTAAAAAAGCGGCACACGTGGATGCTGGACCAGCCCGTTCCGCACCTCTGCACCTCCTACCAGTCTCAGTGTGCTTTCTTCTTTACTTCTCTAGTTGTAGGGCTTCCATTCAGCCAGCTTTCCAGCGGTTCTGGATGATGGTCATTCTGTATTTTAGTTGTAATTTTGATATGATTGTGGGAGGCAGCGAGTACAGCATTTACCTATGCTGCCAGCTTCCTCTTATCTGGGCATTTTTTTATAGGCTTTTATTCTACATGCGTGTGTGTGTGTGTGTGTGTGTGCGCGCGCGCGCTGTGTGGTCCTGTGATTCCACATTGTATTTCTTTAAACGTGTCTATGTGATTGCGGTATATCCTGTATTTGGTAATTCCAATACCCAAATTATGTGTCTAAGGTATCTAAATATATTTTTTATTTTATTGCTGACTCTCACTCATAGTGGCTCATTTCCTTGTAGTTTGGTGATCACTGATTGTGAGCTCATTTTTTGTTGTTGTTGAATTTAACCTGTGGGAATCTTAAGAGCCTAACTAATGCATTCCTACTCCAGTGCATTGGTTTCTGCCAGGAGTCAGGGACTGCTATTAGCTGGAAGTACATTACCTTCCTTAAAGAGACACTGGTTCCATGCAGGAATATCAAGTTAAGTTCGCTCACCTTGCCTCTGCCCTAGACCGAATTTGCCTATCACAGTGCTTATTTCAACATTTAGCCTAACTTTCCTGTTTACCTGTTAGTTACCACTCCGTGCTTTATTTTCAGTTTCCCAGTGTCTTGTTTGTTTTTCTTGGAGATTTCCCTCACTTTCTAACAAACCCAGCAATGCATTAAAAATAATGGTTTGTTTGTTTTGTTTTTGTAATTCAGGCAGAATCTGTTTGAATGTTAGTGGGAGGGCCTTTCGGGCAGGGGGTGGGGGCAAGTCTGCTATCTCAACAAAGTGGAAATCCCAGGATGCTGTTGTTATCCCCATTTTGCAGATGAGGAAAAACTGAGGCTCAGAAAATTAAGTGCCTTGCACATGATTATACAGCAACCAGTGGCAGAGTCAAGACTAGAACCCATGTGTCTGACTCCAGAGCTTGAGCTTCAGTGTTTGATCAGAGGCTTGTTGGTCCCCAAAGAAGAAACGTGCTTATAGGTGTGCAGCCTTGGAGCCTGGGGTGCAGGCCCAGCTCAGCACTCTGGGACGAACAGACAAGCTTCCGCTGGGGAAAGAATGAGCAGACCCAGCTGGGCCTAGAGTGGGCAGGCCCCAGCCGTCCGGCACAGGCCGCCTTCTCAGCACCAGTTCGGCCAGAGCCTGTCTGGGGGCACTCAGCCCACAGCTCCCACCCGGGAAGGGAGCCAGCAGGCTCTTCCTGCGCTCAGGTTTCCGTGACAACCAGTCACCCTATACGATGAGAAGCAAAAGCCACAGGCAGTGAGTGGAACATTCCTGAATCTTTTGAGTCCTCATTATAGGGGGGTCTTCTGCAGCCTTGGGGGCAGTGTGAGGGGGGCTCAGAGGAAAGAGAATTTGTAGGAAGGAGTCATGTTCAAACAAGTCCACAGCGACACTCACCAGCCCTTTTCTCCTTACCCCTCCCCCCATTAAGATGGCCCCGGGTTCCCAGGTCCAAGGAAGTCCAGAAACACATTGGAGGTGGTCGGATGCTAGGTCCCAAACAATACCAGTTTCCCCAAACGGGGGCCCCTGCCCTCCATGAGCAATCAGCCTAGTGCAAAACTCAGACAGGTTCTAATAGCCGATTACCACCAGGGGACGAGGCACACAGGCTGTGAGAGCACAGAAGACAGGTTCCTTTCGGGAGACTCCCCACAGCAGAGCTACTTGGACTGGGCCCCAGAGGCTAATGGGAACTTAACCCAGTAGAGAAGGCAGGAAGGGCATTCCGAGCAGAGGGAACCACATGCAACAGGCTCAGAAGCACGGAGGAGCAAGGTCACTTTAGTACAACCAGGCGAGGGCAGTGAGAAAGGCAGCCACAGAGGGGAGCTCGAAGGGCCTTGAATATGATGCTGAGAACTTGGGCTTTTTCCTGGGAGCAGCAGGCAGATGGCATGGCCCAAATGTCATCACAGCCTCGAGGATGGACAGGAGCCAGGGAACCCAGCAGGGAGCCCGTTGCAATGGTGCAAGGAGAGACCACAACAATGAGGCACTGGCTGCAGGAGGAGGGATAGGAAGGGGCGCAGATCTGAGAGCTGTTCAGGAGGGCAGACCATCAGGACCTGAGGGATTGGATGCGAGGAGTGTGAAGAGGATGGAGCATTGCCCGGAGACAGGAGGCAGGAGCAGGGGTGGGAGCAGGGGAGGGCGGCCATGACCCTTGCTGGGTCATGTGGAGGTGACCAGTTTTGCTCATAAAGATGCCAGTGGCTGAGCTCCCTGGAGTGTGATGCCCAGGACGGTCCCTCTCCAGGTCAACGGAGAAAAAGAATGTTTCAGAGCTTCTTCAGCCTGAGGCTTCAGCGGCTTCTACTGGGGGGGGAGGGGGTGTCCAGCTGCTGTTTGTCCCCGCCTCCCCTCCCCCACGCACACAACCCCTGCTCTGAACCACACCAGCCCTTGTGTCTACAGCCCTGCAAGGGGCAATGGGGGCAGCCGGCTCACTGGTCCCTCATTCCAGGCCGGTGAGGCCAAATTTCCGTTTTCTACCCTGCTTCCTTCTGGTTATGTGCTTATCACAAAGTCATCTCCAGTTATATCCACGCTGCTGGGCTGTGTAGCCTGGGACTATAGTGCAAAGAGGTAAACGGGAGAGAAATCAAGGTGACAATGTCAAGTCTAAGAAAGGTGGCTGTGGAGTCACACTTAGAACTGTGTGCAAATCCCGCCTCTCCCCTAAGCGGCTGTGTCTCCCGCACGCCTCCCCATGGACAGGACCCTCACACACGCCTTGCCCTCCTGCTCCCTCACACCCTCTCCTGTGCACACTCATCTCCTGCGCATGCTCCCCTCTTGTCCCTCAGCCCCTGGGACCACACCCCTCTCCTGCCCGCACCTGCGACTGCCCCTCCCAGACTAATCCTGGGAAAGGAGTCAGAGGCTCCTGAGCCAACATTGTTGGGGTCCAACGGCCCCCCACTCCCTTCCCTTTGTCTCCAGCCCCCAACCGATCTCCAGGCAGGTGCCAGGCCTGGCCATCAGGGACCAGAGCGGGTGCCTGGCTGGTTTGCACGGTCTGCACGGCTGCACCAGTACATTTGACCCTGATTCGGGACTTGGGGGCACCATTCTGCCCCCAGGGGAAGTTGGGGCGAGGTTGGCAATGCAACCGGGGTTCCAACGCGGGTATTCATTTCTGTTCCTCTTATTGCCTCTTCCAGCAGCACCTCCTCACTCCCCCTCACCCCCCCCCCCCAGTCTCTTGCTAAAAGTAGGAGGAGGGAGGTGTGGCCGGCGAAGGAGTCGGGGGAAAGGGGTGGGGCTAGACCTGGGAAGCTCCGGGCATACCCCGCCCCCGGACCCTGACTGCTCGGACCCCTCGGGGGAGGCCCGGGGGACCAGAAAAGGGCTGCAGGCGGGGCGCCTCGCAGAGTCCGGGCGCCGGGCCTGATCCGCGCCCTGCCTGGAGGGGCCACCCCGAGGCTGGGAGGGCTCCCAGGCCCGGCACCGCTTCCTCCCGGGGCGGGGCCGTCGGCCGCAAGCCAAGCGCCGTAAAATTTAAAGAGGTGAGAGAGACACTTCGCAGAAACCTCAGCAGCGGGGGGAAATGAAATAAGGCCTCCCTTCGGGGGGTCCCCCCCCCCCCCCGCGGCCCGGGCTCGGGTCACCCCGGAGGGTCCAGGTGCGGGCCTCGCGCTTAGCACCCCCTCCTCAGAGCTGGGGTGCAGCCTGCTCCTCTCCCCACGCTGCTCACAATGAGCGAGGGCGGGACCAGGCCCCCAGGGATCTGCACCCCGGCACCTGCCGAGGGTCCCAGCTGGGGCCGGATCCCCGCCCTGTCCTTCGTCGCCTCCCCCACATAGAAAAGCTGCCCAGAACCCCCCCCATGCTTTTCCGGGTGTCCGATGGTGCTCCTGGTTCCCGATGCACACCCTCCGCGCCATCTGCGAGCCCCACACCCACCCCTCGCAGCCGGTGATGGATGGAGCCTTCAGGGAGCCGCCGCGCGGGCGGGCTCGGCTCGGGCGGAAATGAAGAGGATAAGATCT
>NW_005871445.1:918850-921443 GCF_000147115.1 Myotis lucifugus | reverse complement strand
TCAGTTCCTCTCTTCCCTGACCTACCTCCTAATGCAACCCGCAAAGGAACCAAGGCAGGTGGTTAGAGCCAAGGATATTACTGGAGGATGAAATGTGGGAGTGGGTTTCTCCTGGAGATAAGTCCAGCTGTGTGCACCCTCTCCTTTGTCCCCAGGCTGCCCCTGGAAGGAAAGGAGTCGACTTGTGGGGACATGCCAGCTGTGCAAAGGCCAGGGCTTCCTCACCAAGGCTCACTCGCATGGCTGTGAACCCAAGGCTTTAGATCACTGCTCTAAAGCTAGAATTTCCCATCAGAACCAACGGAGGGCTCTTTTGACAGGTGAATGCCTGGAAAATCCCAAGTCGGCTGGCTTGGGTTTGAATATTGCAAGAAGCTCCCAGAGGATTCTAATGTGCACCCTGGGTGATTTCCCAGGATATCTTGGCTGCGGAGGCCTCTAGGACCGGGACTTAGTGGGCATCTTTGACTCTGTCTATGCTATCTCCCTCCCCATGGCTATTCCGAGAGCCACTGTGTTCGTCCGTGACTCAGTTGATTGATCCAGAAATGGGCAGTTGACCCAGGAGAAAGCAAGCAGAATCCTTCCCTGGGACTTTGAGAAACTATTTCATTAGCTTTAAATATAAAGTATTTAATGTATATGGAAGAATAGACACTGATATAATCAAACACTTGTGGTCATCACCCATATGTAGCAATCATTAACATTTTGCCATATCCCTTCCTGACCCCCCCTTTTTTTAAAAAAATATTTTTTTATTGATTTCAGAGAGAAAGGGAGAGGGAGAGAGAGACAGAAACATCAATGATGAGTGAGAATCATTGATTGGCTGCCTCCTGCACACCCCACACTGGGGATCAAGCCCACAACCCGGGCATGTGTCCTGACCAGGAATCGAACCATGACCTCCTGGATCATAGGTCAACCACTGAGCCACGCCCAGCCGGGCTGTATATCTTCTTTGGTGAGATGTATATTAAGGCCTTTTACCCATTTTTTAATCGAGTTGTCAGTTTCCTTATTCAGTTTTAAGACTTCTTTGTATAACAGTCCTTTATCAGATGTGTCTTTTGCAAATATTTTCTCCCAGTCTGTGGTTTGTCTTCTAATTCTCTTGATATTGTCTTTTGCAGAGCAGAAGTTTTGTTTTAATGAAGTTCAGCCTATGAATTATTTCTTTGATGAGTCATGTCTTTGATATTGCACTATTTTTTTAGTACAAAATCGGAGGGATTGCTTCTAACATTTCACCACTTGCCATCTTTGGGGCAGGTTTTTAGTAGTTTTAAAAAGTGTTTTAATCTCATAGCATTCTAAGAGATTAAATATTGGTTTGTCTCCTTCTACTGAGATTTATTCTTAGTCAATTAATGTGGTGAATTTCACCAATAGATTTACTAATATTAAACCATCCATGTTTTCCTGGGATAAATTTGATTTAGTGCTGGTGTATATTTAGTATAAAATTTAGGATTCATTTTGTCATCATTTTAAAAGAAATTTTGATTCTATGATCCAAAGTGAGATTGGTCTACCATTTTTTTTACAGTTTTTTACAACTCTGGCATCAAGAGATGGAGGTGGGGGTTTATTCTCTTTCTACTCATGAAACAGTTTAAGACAGGAGTTACTGTCTTAAAATTTTGGTAGAACTCACCTGAAAAATCTCCAGGTTCTGATGTGTTTCCATGATAGGCCAAATTCTCAAGTAGTGATAGGTCTATTTGAATGTTCTATTTTTTTCTGAAGCTAGTATTGATCAGATGTCTGTTTCAGACAAGTTTCGAAATGTATTGACATAGAATGTTTAAAGTATTCCCTTATGATCCTTTTCATCTCTACTGTGTTTGTATTTACGTCTGTCTTAAAATTTCTCTCTCTTTCTTTCTTTCATTAACCTTGCCAGAGGATGTCTACTTTATTAGTCTTTTGGAAGAGCTAACTTTTGATTTTGTTGGTAATTTCTACTGCTGTGCCTTCTAGTTCATTTTCCTACTTTCTTGAGTTGAAAATTTGGTTCAACTCTTTTCAGTCACTGGGGCTCTTCTAATGAAGGTGTTTTAAGGCTAGAACTTTATCTCTAAGCTCTTGGTGGCAACCAGCAAGTTTTGACATGTAGAGTTTTAATTGTTCAATTATAAATATTTGTAATTGATGTTATAATTTTCTTTAATTCATTAGTTATTTAGAGATGTGTTTTCCACTCTGGCTAGCCTTTTATTATTAAATTCCAATTTCATGAGGCCTGTATAATAGTGTTTCTTTGTTATTTTTGAGTCTGTTATGTGCTAGAATGGGCCTATACTCATAAACATTCCACATATGCATGAAGACTGTATGTTTTCGTTATTTGCTATATTCAGAATTCTACATGGGTTCTTTATATTAAGCTTGTTAATTCTGTTGTCTAGTTTTCTATATCTTCTCTATCCTTACTAGTTTTGTTTTTCTTATTCCATCTGAAATGTGTTAAAATCTCCCAATATAATTGGGAATTCGTCAATTTTTTTATTAACGTACCCTAGGCTACATCAAGTTCAGTGTTATATTTTCCTGAGAAGTTGTCCTTTTTAGCATTAATTATCGTCTA